>NW_015536469.1:106760-171267 GCF_001515605.1 Sinocyclocheilus anshuiensis | reverse complement strand
GTTTTTAGGACTTATGAGCTATGTAGTTCGACCTTACATTCCACCCACGCTAAGGTGTTTTAAGTGTAAAAAATATGGACATGTGGCTACAGTATGCAGAGGGAAGCAACGCTGTGCTAAATGTGGGGGGGATCATGAATACGGAAAGTGTGAGGAAGGTGTGAAACCTAAATGCTGCAACTGCGGGGGAGAACACAGTGCGGGGTATGGAGGTTGTCAGATCAGGAAAAATGCGGTCAAAGTTCAAAATGTTAAGATAACGGAAGGATTAACATATGCAGAGGCAATCAAGAAAGTTCAGATGAGAGAAAAAAAGGAAGTAGCAGAAGAAACAGTCGCAGACTCAAAAAGGAGAAATGAGCGTCCGAATCAGGGAAAAGAAAACGCCGATAAGTTCCTGACTGATAAGTTGGCATTTGTTGCGTTCATCGTAGAAGTAGTTAACTGCTCTGCACAGACTGAGAGTAGAACTGAAAGAACAAGAATAATCTTAAGAGCGGCAGAAAAGTATCTGAATGTAGAAGGAGTAATAGTAGAACAGATAAATGAGAAACTGAAAATGCATGCTACTAACCCCCAGGCAGTATGTGGAGGTTCTTAATGGTATTTTTAATCTTGCAGTGGAATGCAATAAGTTTAATATCAAATGGACAAGAATTCAAAAAATGGATTGATGATTTTAAGGTTAACCCTCAAATAATATGTGTACAAGAATCGTGGTTAAAGCCTAATTTAAGATTTGTAGTTCAAGGATACGAAGCGGTACGCAAAAATAGGAATGAAGGAAATGGAGGGGGAGTAATAACATTCATTAAATTAGGAGTAGCATATAGGGAGGTTAAAGTGAATGAGGAATACGAGGCAGTAGTGATTGACGTAAGAACTGGTAATCAGAATATAAGATTTATTAATTTTTATAATCCGTGTAAAAGATTAAATAAAGATCTGCTGAAAAATATTGGAGGAGAGGGTAATTTTAACATAGTGTGGTGTGGTGATTTTAATGCTCATAGTACTTTGTGGGGAAGTGCAAATAATGACCAAAATGGGAATGTGATAGAAGAAATATTAGACTGTAGTGACCTAATGTTGGGAACATGAGTATATAAATTATTGTAGTTTTGGATGGAATGCCAACGCAGATGTTAAGAAGGTAGGAATTAATGACATACACATAAGTTCAACGGTAGCAATACCAATTATACCCCCTTGGCTGTTCCGCATGCCAATGGTAGATCTCCAGTTGCATTTTAAAATAAATGAAAAGGAAAGGTGTATGCCTAAAGAAATAGTAGTGGATCACTATTTGAAACAAAACTATTTTAATAGCATTCAAATATATACGGATGGGTCAAAAAAATCCAGATTCTGGGTATACAGCAGCAGCCATATATATTCCCTATTTTAAATATAGTACAGTTAAAAGGTTATCTAACGATGTATCTGTATTCACAACAGAAATGATGGCAATTCTAATGGCTTTGCAGTGGGTGGAAGAAATCAATCCTATAAGTGTAGTAGTTTGTTCAGATTCATATTCAGTATTAAACAGTTTAAATAGTGGGAAATCAGCATCTAGACAGGATATACTTTATGAAATTTTACAGAATTTATATAGAATAAACCAAACAGGAGTAAGAGTAGAGTTTTTATGGATACCTGCCCATGTAGGTGTAGAAGGAAATGAGGAGGTGGATAAGCTGGCCAAGTCAGCATTGAGAAAAGAAGAGATTGACATAGAAATTCCTTTAAGTAAAACAGAAGTAAAAGGTATTATTAAAACAGCAGTTGGAAGTATGTGGCAAGACGTATGGAATAAAGAGTCAAAAGGGAGACACTTATTTAGTATTCAACAGAAAGTGGGGATTGAAAGAAAGGTATATGGAAACAGAAGAGAAGATACTGTTATAACCAGGATCCGTATAGGACACTCTAACCTTAATTATTCATTGCATATAATAGGAAAAAGTGAGTCAGATAGCTGCAGTTACTGTGGAATAACAGAAACAGTTGAACATGTGCTCTTACATTGTGAGGCATATAATAGACAAAGAAAGCAACTTGTTGAAAAACTAAGAGATATGGAAATCAATTACATTTCAGTTATGAATATATTTCAGAAAGCACAGAAACATCTAAGGGTTTATGGTTTTCTTCTAAAATATCTGAGAGATACAGATTTGATTAGAAGATTTTTTTTAAAAATTTTTTTATATTAGTAGTATATAATATGTTCGTTCATCGAGGCCTCACACTCCATCCCAGTAGGTGGCGGAAATGCACCTTAAGCTGGTTTGCCAACCGCCATTAAACACAAAAGAAGAAGAAGAAGATACGCACATTCTCCATAAGCGTCTAGCGACGCAACAGGAGAGACCGTTCGAAACGGTTCGAAAGGGAACTGTGATGTCTGACTAAAAATGTCTTAATTATTTTTCAGTTTTATTATTCCATACTTATTGTTGTGAATCACAAGCGGATACTTACCTCATCTGACGTAGATTTGGTAGAAATCTTCCTCATTCAAAATGGATTAGGTGAGTTCAAAAGTTTTTGTCCGAACTCAGGCTTAACTGAGGAATAGGCCTAAACGAATCACTGTCACTCACTACATTTTTACTGTCTTCATTTTTTCTCGATCTCTCTCGATGAAAAATAAAAAAGCAGAGTTTATATTACAGTCATGACATTATTTGTCTTTCTGTCTATCGACTAGGGCTAGGCTACCACATAGGTATCAAAAATGTTACTGCGATTCTCTGGTCGTGCACGGGATTTCAACACTTTGAAGAAAGATATAATCTTTTACACATAAAACGTGAGGTAAGATTAGATAAAACACCAGTATTGACTACAGCTTGGTATTAGGGTTGCAAGAGTTTTAAAAAATTCCGTTTAATATAGTTAATTATTATTAATAATGATTAATAATCGATTATGAAATTGCGTTGTTGAATGTTCAGGCATGTTCACTCTGCACAGTAAACTCCATTAGTGCCATCACTTTCAATTACTGAAAAATTCCTAACGTGGAAAACATACATAAAACTACTTATGAAAAATATATAAAATGTAAAGTAAGGTAAATGTGCTGTTGTTGCACTCTAAAGAAACTCTAAGTTGTTTCAGAAGTAACCATTTAAGGGTCATTAATTTAAAAATGTCACATATCACACATAGTACCTTATGAGCTACCATAGCATTTGCACAACCACAAAAAAATGACCAGTCACTGCAAGTGCTGAATGTACCTTTAATCTTTCGAAATAGTGGTATGGAAAAATTCTGCAATACTTTTTATCATGATATGAATTGTAACATCAGTGTCACATTGGCTATTGTTTATTTGTTTGTACAAGGCAGACATTTCTGAACATGTGTAACAAAATGCATTTCTTTTGAAGATTGTAACATAGTGTAATTAACTTTTTTGAAGATAAAAGTCAAGTAAAATGGCTCAGATTTGAGATGGGCCACCTCATATTTCGGTCTATATAGCTGTACAGAAAGTAAACAAGCTTAGCAATGTCATAATGCAAGCACTGTCATAGTGCAATTTACTTAATGCAGTTTAAGAAAAAAAAAACTAAATCAAATGCCATCATAATGTTTCGTGACACAAATATCAATGGCCCATTTAATTGTATTTCAATATATCTGATTAATCTTTAGTTAACTGTTACATTCGTGAAATACAAAAATAATAGATAATAAATAGAAAAACGATTTGCTGTATCATAAGCGTTGTAAATATTCTCATATAGCACCGTTTATCATCACAAAAAACAATGACCTGTCTACACCTCTGCTTAGCGCAAGGTTAGATCTAATCTCACTTAGGTCTACCGCCAAATATATATGAAAAGTTTATTAAAAGTTAACATGAACAAATTTTGTCTACTTCATCAAGTTGCATTCCACATTTGTATGTTTAAATATAGATTTTATTGTATAATGACATATAACTTGCCAGAACTATGAGTTAGAGAACATCTACAGATGTTTGCCTACTACTAATTACTATATTTCGAAACTCAAATTTAGGTGTCAATAGTTAGTTTAGGGTAGACATGTTCCCCTTCAGGAACTCGAGCTGCGTCAAAATCGCTTTGGGAACGCCCCTGCGTGACCGCGTTCTGAAGCACGTGTGAAATCAGTCCAATGGAGTAGCGAGACGTCACGAGCGGGGTGACGTAAGCACCAGAAAGTATAAAAGCGCATCCGGCAGAGCGCAAACCAGCTTCTGCTCTTCAGTAGCGCTCTGTGTATGTGTCTGTCTATTTACTGTTGTCTGTCCGCACAAGCATATATAAAAACAATCATGAAAAAGTCTATGGCGAGTGAACGGCATTACAAACGCTGCGTTCCTTCCTCCCCACGATATCTGGCGGCGGGGGATACACACGATTTGTGTGTCGTTTGTTTGGGAGCGGAGCATGCACGGTTAGCTTTCGAGGAGCTGATTGTCATCACTGCGAGTTACTCTCGCTGCGTAGGCTCCGCTCTCGCCTGGCTGTATTTGATGAGAGCGTCCAGGCTCGCGATCCCGCTGGCAGTGGTCCCGCTGTTGCCGAGGCTCCATTGGACTGATTTGACACGTGCTTCAGAACGCGGTCACGCAGGGGCGTTCCCAAAGCGATTTCGACGCAGCGTTACATACGTAACCTAGAGACGGTCTTTCATACTGTATTTTGCAAAGAATCAGTCTGTGTCAACTGTATGAAATCACTGGCGCTCCACCAGGAAACTCCAGTATTACCATTATTAATCAAAAACAGTAGCACTGAGATTTAAATGATGGCATTGTGCTATGAGACTGTGCTGTAACTGCAAACATGACTGCACCAGCAGAGATCGATTTTTGTTTTTTAGATTCAGAAAAACAACTTGACGGTTATTATACTTTTGAAAACAAATCTTGCTCTCCTTTTTGCTGTAGATCGATGTGATTTTTTTTACAGTATTAGATGACATAGAAAATGATTAAATGAATGCAAACAAACTCATAACTGAGTTATACCATCAATAGTTGAAATGCATTTTATAAACATCCATAAAGGACATCATAGACTGCAGGTGGGGAAAACATGAATTTAGTATTATGCTTTGTAACAGAAAATTAATAGCAGTCATCATTACCATCTGTACATTGGCTGGTAATGTACATAGCACAGTCCTAAGTTGCTGTTCAAGGCACTCTTGCAGGCTTGTTCACCTGAAATGTTCAGTCTGTTAAAGTTCTCTCGTTTCTCAGTGCAATACGTGGTTGTTACTTTTCTAGCATGCGATAATGTTTTGGACTAGTGATTAGTGATCTCTGCGGGACGCTGTGAAAAATTCACAATGATGTCATGATCGTGATCACTGCTCCAAACTCCAGTGTTTTCATCCAACTGTGATGTGATACTATTCACCCCAAAACACTAATTGACCTAAACCTCAGTCTTTCATTCACTTTGTCCAGTTTATGCACATATGCAGACAGAGCTAATATTTACAGAAGTATAAACAGTGTCTATACACATCTACACAAATTTAAGGGCATATTACTGTACCTTATAGCATTTACATATGTGTACAGCTCAAGGTGTAAAGGAAGTTGATTCTGCACAAACACAAGCAAGCTAAATAGATTTTGATGAAAAATATACATTCTGTACATATGCCTATGCTAAAATTCAGTTATTCTACATAGGCTATATGAATATGTACAATAATACTGAATGTAAACTGCCTACATGATATGCCTAGTACATTGTTGGCCTGTATATTTACATGTTCATGTGGGATTACTACATTGTAAGCAACTACATGCTAGCAACTGCAACAGATAGAATTGCACACTGATAGGCCTAACCAGCACTCTAAAGAAACTAATGTATTTTTGGCGACAGTGTAAGAAGTATAAGTATAGTGATGGTAAAGCTACATGGTCCTATTTCTAGAACTTGGAACCTCGCTGGGGGAAGAAGGTGCTGTCCATGAGGGTGAGTGCACAGCAGAGAAAGCAAAGACTTCTTGGTTATGAGTGGCAGTCATTGCCAGCCAGTGGTCCATGTCTAAGTGTGGGGCGGTCAGCATCTTTCTGTAAGGGTTACCAGGCACCATAAAACTGCGCTGGAGTACTTGTGAAGTGTCAGTCGCCATTACAGAGGCATGGAAATCAATCTGTGGCCATGAAAGAGGCAGCTGGGAAGCATTCAGACTTTCTATTGAACCTGGAGCCTAAAAAAAGACATTAGCATCAGAGAATCCCTATGTTGTTTAGCACCAAATTTTTAACATGAGTTTAAAGGAGACATAAAATCATCATCACAATTTAATGGAATAGTGGTAAGGGGGTATTTTTAATAACATCACCTCTGTAGCACTCCAGATCCTGGATCTGGTTAGTTGCTGGGGTCTTAGACTGAGGGAGCGTGAGCGTGAAGGAGCCCTCACACCTTCTGCACCGTTATCCACCAGTCTATGAAGCTGCTGTGTGAAAGCATCTGTCTTGTTGTTGCTGTTGTTAGTCTGTGCTTGGGCGAGACCAGTTGGCTGGTGAGGAGGTGGAGTGGATCCAGGAGGCATTGGGGACTGATTGGAGGCAGCTGACGGTGTTCCAGATCCTATGAAACAAGTCGATTTGTTTGAATATCACAAAACATGAAATACAATCCACAGTGTCTTTGATGCTTATTGAATATGCTTTAGGCCTAATGCTATTATGGTGGTTAAAGTATTATGTCCACAAAGTGAAATGTTTTTAACATCACAGCTAACAGCTGGAGCAACTGTGTTAAGGTTTCAGCTTAGCAAATTGTATGTTTAAAGTCTAAAGTTTTGAAATTAAGAAAAGACAATAGTTACTGCTTCCACGTTCTTTACCAAGACACAGGCGTTTAAGTGTTGACCCTACAAAAAGAAAAGTTAAAATTAGTTTTCTGTTGAAAATCACTGCACAAAGAGTCACATAAAGAGGTGGAACATGTTATTTAACTTTTAAAAGTTACAACTGCAATAAAACCTGCATTAGAGGTAATTACAAGTCAATATGTTAAAACACTGAAAATAGAAAATAATTAAGGTTATGAACAATGTTTAAAGTCATAGTGTTGGTTTTAGGCTTGCAAAGGTGAAATTAAAGTGAGGATGATTAAAGTGAGATTAATGCTGTGAAGCTCAACTAGTGAAAGTATATAGAAGCATAACAGCATTGCCATCAAAAACAGACAACTGAATAAAACGCTGAATTATTTAGGGATAAATAGAGGATAGAAAAAATAAAAAACACAGGATGATCAAAGATGAAGTATGAATACTGATAAGCGGAAAGATAAATAATTGATTAAAGTGAAGAGAGTGGGAGAAAGATAGCAGGGGCTCCAACATATGACATGGAGAATGGCGGAAAGGAGAGAAATACAAACAGATGGACAGAGAAACAGGCCCACTGAGGAATCTAGCGCGTGGTTTACTACTGGATTTATAGGTGACCCGCGCAGACGCCTGGGGAGAAGGAGGCCAGCCTGTGGACAGAATTACAGAGGTGAGAGAAGGAGTGAGATCCACTAACTCAAGCAACCAGTATCGAAGGGTACACACAGAAAAATTACATTATTTTTAATGCATTCATAAAAATGAATCTGGTTGTAATTCAACTTATTAATGTCAAAGCCTCCATGTAAAACCCGCACTGAATTTATTTAAAATTCCTACATTTGGGACTTAAATTTGGGAATTATATATAAAAGACTTACAGAAAAAGGTTTTCATAGAAAATTTTACTACTTTACTAAGTCTGCTACAAAGCCAGATTATTTATTTTACTGACGGAAGGATTTTTCTCTTAAAGTGCATGCTGAGAAATCAGAATTTAAGTCACCTTGGCCGGGCTGGCTGCGTGGCACAGGTCCTTCTCCCTGGAGACCAGAGTAGATATTGTCGGAGGAGAGAGATCCTTGGAGAGAGCAGGGCTGTTGGGTCTGAACCGGAACAGACACGGAACAAGGTAGAGTCCTAGCAGGAGACCCATTCAAGCTTGGGGCAGCCTCAGCTGAAAGAAGAAAATTACATGTCAAGATGCTCTTGGATAGATTCCAAATGCTAAGATACTTTTTTAGATACCTTATATATGAATGTGATCTTTTAACTTTCCAACAAACCTGATTTTGTTAAACCAATAGGTTTGCTGCTGTCACTAGTTTTGGAGGCAACATTTCTCAGCTGTTGTACTAGAGGACTGAGCAGTTTGGCAGGTTTTAGTTTGTGTTTGCTGGTCCTGCGCTTGCGTCCAGCAGGGAGCACTGTGGGTGGAATATAAAGACCTGGAGGAGATGGTTTCCCTAATCTGATGTAGAGAAGCTCAATCTCTTCTCGGTGGTAGGCCTCCAATTCGGTTATTTCCTTCATATGCCTGTATAAAGATGAAGCAAGCAATGGTGAGTACCTAAGAATTTTATTTATTGCTCTGATTACTTTTCATTGATTTTATTTTTCATCTCTTCATCAGAAAAAAACACAGACACGACAAACTCACTTTTCTCTTAGTCTTTGAAGCTCATTCTTTATATCTGAGTCCTCCATCTCTGAGTCATTGTCACTGCTGACATAGGATCCGTACACCCCTCCCTTTCTGCTTCGTGAATCAGAGCTTTGCACACTACTACTGCGACCGGAGCGCCTCAGAAAAGCCACCGCTCTTTTCACAAGGTCACTTCCTCTCCTTTCAGACCTACCATGACGGGATGGGGTTGTGGGTGCCATTTTGGCAGGGCTGCTCTCAGCCCCAGAGTCAGAAGACATGAAACGGGTCTGAACGGTGACATCTGCTGAGACTAAGGTCTGTGCCCTTGGCAGCGAGCCTCGTTTGGTCAGAGGAGGTGGGGCGTCCAGATAAAAGTCAGGTGGGGCGGAATATCTGCTGCTGTGCTTCCTGCGTGTGACCTCGTCTTCTGTGCTGACCACTGAGAACCTGCCGACAGTAGTAGCTGAAACAGTCGGCTCTTCATACATGGCACATTCTCCCAAAAAACTACCAGGGTGTGCTGGAGATGCTGTGCTGCTCAGGCTACGCTGCTTTCGGCCTTGACCTGACAGGATATCAGTGGAGCTAGGCACCATCTAATCCAGAGAATTAAAATCAAACAAAATAAAAAGACAAAACACTGATATGACAAGAATTATTTCACATATTACATTAACAAACAACTATTACCTTATCATACAAAATGAAATATTTGGTACCAACACAAAGTGGGCTCCCACATTATTAAACTAGGAATTAACAATCTATTAACCTGTACTTTCCTGCAGAAATTATGAGCATGCTGTACATGATGTGTACCTTATATCGACTTCTAGATCCAGAACAAGAGGTAGAGTGTGGCATCACAGGTCTCCTTGACACAGTAACTGTGGAGAAAGATGGCTTTAATTTTCTTATTGTTTGTAAATGATAAATGTTTCAGGAGAAAAAATAAGATAAAAATTAAATATTGTCTTACCTGCAACCGCAGAGTCGCTTAGAGCGCTTAAACTGTCTACACGCTCTGGAATCTGTGGCTAAAAGACAAAAAGCAAATGTTTTTAGGTGGTGATTCATCAAACACAATCCTATCTAAATTTGAAATATCTTCAAATTCAAAATGGTTTTTAAGACACGCTGAAAACAAGGGAATAGCTACTGGTGATAGGTGAGTTCATACAAAAATGTAACTGCTTGGGTACCCATGCCTCACACCGCAATAAAATGTATCTATTAAAAAAGCATAAGAATGACAGATAGTGCTTAAACTTACTAACTGTTCTCCAGCTCTGAATCGTCCCTCTCCCATAAGACTAGGTGTGCTGTTTCCTGACCCTCCCACTGCACTCTCTGGTCCAGGCGGGGATTGGATATACTCCGTGCCAGATCCTGGAGTTTCAGCAGCACTTCCAGATGGGTACATGGGAGCATACTCTTGATACAGTAAATTCCTCAGTTTCTCGTCCAGAGTCTTGATAGTGCTGTCTACAAACCCTCCTCTGGTACGCCCCTCTCCATCTGATTCACTAGGGACAAAGTGGTGCTGTGAAGGAGCGGGGCTTTGAGGCAGGGAAGGTGCCTTAGTTCCACTCACAGTTGACACAGGCTGCTGAAGTACCACAGGCTGCGGGGTACGTTCCACTCGACTAGACGTAATGGAGTGGAGTTGTTCACGAGCAGACGTGGTGTCTTGTGATGGTTGTGGCATCACAGAGGATGATTTCTGAGCCCCGCTGCTCACTTCAAGGGACAGCGGCATGACCAAGGGACAGCAGGGCACATCCTCCACCATGGAGACAGCACATGCAATTTCAGCCATCTGTTGAGCAGTGTGCATGGGGGAAATCGAGCCTAATCTGCCATTCTGGGTCTCATCCACAAAAAGAGAGCTTTGAGGATCCATGCACGGCTGGGATTGTTGCACACTGACTGAGCCCAAATGTGGCCCCTCCTCTGGATGGGAAGCAGGCTGCACTGGCATTGCAGTGACTTGTGGGCCAGGGGAAGCTT
The DNA here is from genome assembly GCF_001515605.1 of Sinocyclocheilus anshuiensis. Taxonomy (NCBI): domain Eukaryota; kingdom Metazoa; phylum Chordata; class Actinopteri; order Cypriniformes; family Cyprinidae; genus Sinocyclocheilus; species Sinocyclocheilus anshuiensis. The sequence continues at coordinate 160,748 of NW_015536469.1, read as the reverse complement.
GGGACAGAGCAGCCAAAGAAAGAGGATCAGTAGTGGTCATAGAGAGGGGGCTCCAAACCCCATAGGGATCACTTCCTCCAGATGGAGGTGCTGTGGCACAGGCTTCTGAATCTGTGGAATGAAAGAAAATGAACAAAACAGAAAATGTAAAAAAAAAACATGTTCTAAGAAAGACAAAGAGACATCCATTTGACTCTTTTTGTTATGAGTAGAGGCTGTGCCGATACAATCGTGATACAACTAAGTAATGTCATAGCCTGACATTACCCATTGATACAGAGGCAGATCCTGTGCTGGGTTCTGGTGGCTGGGCTGATGCACTCTCAGGCTGAGCTGTCCCCTCAGTTATTGTTGTTGTGGATGGAGATTGTGTAGATGGACCTCCATCTGAGGATACATCCTGACTGGCAGTAGGAGCCTCTTCCACAGGGCAGATGATGAACCACCGCTTACCCGTGTGCAGAACTGGGCACAGGACAAGAGGCCATACTAAATGCTTAAACATGGATACATTAATTCTTCAGCAAACATTTGGTGAGCATGAATGCTAAATTTGTCAATTACAGGTGGAAAAAAAGTTTACCATTTTGTTGATAAACTGGCTGGGGGGCCCCAGGTTGCTGTCCTTTTTTCCCCTGGAGAGTAACAGGAGACTGTTATTATCATTCAGTTTAGTAATTTTAGTGAATTTGGTGAATTTTCTCCCCACACATTACAAATTTAAGATGTCAGAGTCTTTAACTGACTCCCTGTATTACCTCCCCCCCTTGATCTCTAGGAGTTTGTCCTTGCAAATGACTTGTCCCAGGTTCTGATTTCTTCTCTCCATCCATGTCCTCGCTTAGAATGTCCTCTGCCTTGTCGACAATGTCTTTAAGTTGATCTATAAAAATGTCCTTTTCTATTGGTAGAATGAAACCATTTTCCACCTGATACACAAATGAGAGAAACAAAATGTACAAAGCTGCCCAGAAAACAAACAGTATATAAAAAGGTAATAGGATTAAACAGCTTTATGCTTCAGACAAATCACTAAACTGATGGTGGACTATACAAATTTACATTTTAATTTCAAATCTTAAGCAGCGCAGTATTGTTTTGTAATGTTCTGAAAGTCAGTGCAGAACCTTAATCTTACCATATAAGTGGCTATTTCTTCAGGTGCGTCTCCATCTAGGTCAAATTTGAAAGTCACCATTTTATGATTGTGCGTCTCCAGCTGGCATTCCACCATCTTGTCACCTGTATTACTAACCTGGAAGTACAACGACGTGTTAGGAGGTGCTTGCAAAAAAACAGTTATATTTAAAAAGAAGACAAGTTTTATCCTCACATTTAGCATGTTTAGCTTTGGCTTGTTAATTTTTTCCTGGCGTGAGCGCGTACGAGCAGATTTGCGGTGGTGCTTTCTGGGTTTGCCATCACCCTTTCCTCCACCAGTGGGTCCCTCATAGCTGTCACTCATTTCTTTACCAGATACTGCATCTTGGTACAGACTAAACAAACAAGACAGAATAATCTAAAGAAAAAAACTTACTAGGAGACAATTTGAGATTATTTAAATTGTTTTAATGCATTGTGTGATATCTGCCACTGTAAGCAGGTCCGATACACCCATTGTAAATAAAGAATCACATGATGTTTGCATTCAATCAGATATGCAATTTCCATAAGTTTTTTCTACCTACCTGTCACATACATAATTATGGAATGGAATAGATACAGGTGCCTGTAAGGAAAACAATTATTTCAGTTATCTATGTGGTACTTTGTTTTAAGTATACATATTATAGTCAGTAAAGGAGGCTTTATGCCTACTGTTACCTCGGTGCTGGGTTGAAATGCACTGGGCTCTGGTGCAGGAGGAATAGACATTGAAGCAGTGTCGGCCATTTGCTGAGTTGTACTGGGCATGCCAGTACTCTCAGGAACAGCATATCCTGTCTGTATGCCAGCAGGCTGCAGAGGAGGCTCCACAGTCCCAGGTAGGGCTTGGGCAGTGGTAAACTTTGGCTCTGATTGCCTGTCCTGTGGGGGAGACTGGATCTGCGACATAATGGTGTGAGCTGGGGCCAGGATCTGCAGTTCCTCATGCCGAGGGTACTCCTGCTGAAAAAAACATTGTTGTGTTTCACTGTGCGACAAGAGCCTTGACCTCAGTTGTAAGGCTCATGGAATAATATTGATTATCCTGCATCGATTGCTATGACAAGGCACTACTGCACCAATCCTGATTAATGTGCTGCCATTCTGCTGTCCCTCTCAATGTAATTACTGTTCTTTAACACTTGTGTGATCATAGAAATTATGATACACATTCGCTATACGAAAAACAATCCTTGCACAAAGCAGGAAAGAAACCACATCATTTACCTCTGTAAAAGGTTCAGGAATAGATGGGTCTTGCTGAAGGAGGGAGGCTGGATTAGGAAGGGGAAGGGAGGGCTGTGTTGGTTGGGCTTGAGATTGGAAAAGGGCACCTTCTGGTGGTGGAACTGGGGAGTACATCTGCTGCAGATGTTCCTCAGGAGGAAGCATGGGTGGGGACAGGGCCATAGCCAGGAGAGGTACAGGGGTAGGAACATTCAGAGGGGTGGACACAGGTGTGCCTGCTCCTAGCATGCAGGGTACATTTTGCATTGCTTGTATGGGAAGAGGAGCAGTGATGGGGCGTGGTGAGTAGTAGGGTGAAGATACAGGAGGAACATTTGTGGGGTAGGGAGAAGAGTATGAGACTGAGGAGAAAGGTATTGGCTCTGTCACTGCAGATGTGCCCCCTTCTGGCAAAAGAGGATATGTCGAAGGAAACTAAAGAATAAAGAGCAAGATAAAAATGTAAACAGCCAGAGGTAAGCTAGAAAGCTACATATTTGCATGTAGAATTAAGAAAATCCCTCCACGTCTACCATCTAAGGTTGAACAAATTTCACCCTTGCTAAAGACTTGGTCTGGCGTCTGAGAAAAGGTGTTGCACACATAGGCCTAGTTACAGGTTTCATGAACTGACCTGTGTGGCAATTTGTAGAGGCTGGAGAAGGGGTGTTTGAACATTTAGCTGTGGTCGTGGAGGAAGGGTAGCGGTGCTGAGCATTGTAGAAGCTGACTGTAGCAAATGCTGTGGGATAGACTGAGCATCTGAAGATGCCTGCACTAGGGGTTGAAATGTTGATAATGTCTGGGAAAGACAAAGAGAGAAAAAAGAGAAATAAAGAATGATATTAAAAATAAAACTAATGTCAAGAAGACTTACTCAGCAGTTCCCACGGATTATGCTGGCTATCATATCTTTGTCTCAGTGATTTAACTGAATCTATTCATTGTTTAGTGGACTTTCAATAATCTGATAAATTTATGGCATGACTAAAACAGAACTTGCACATTTTCCAGAACATTTAAAAAAAAAACTGTGAGGATGTTTATATACAGGCTGAGTCTACCTGAGGCAGGAAAGCTTCAGGATGGAAATAGAGATGAAACTGAGAGAAATACAAACACAAGGAAGAACAAAAATCTAAATCAAACTATTAAACTATCACTTTGCTAACACACAGGAATGCACCCATCCTCATTTAAGGGAGGTCAAACCTATAGCAGCCTTACCTCCTGTGCTAGTGGTACAGTTGTCTGGTTTTGCTGTGCTATGAGGACAGAGGCAGGAATGCTGTGTGGATGGACATGTGGTACAGGAGTAGCTGGAGCAGAGACGGTCTTAGATGGAACCAATTGTGCAGAAGGCTAAAAACACATGCACAAACAGAAATCTATTTGCAATTAAGCATTTCACAGCCAATAGCAGTTCTTCAAGATATTAGCAGAATAGCAAGTCTAGCAGCGCATGGTTTGATGTGACAGGTAAATTAGCGGCTACTGACAGGGAACAGAAGAAGAAAATGTGTGATATCAAACATCAGAGTAGTGATTTGCTCTACAAACAGGGGTTGTTGCTCTAAAAGAGACCACGTACAGGGTGACAGGGATAATTTGCAGTGTTGCAGTAGCAGTCATTGATTGTTCAGTCAGCTTGCTGTGCCATCCTCTAGCAGTCTTTTAAGAGTCTGTGACCTTCAAAAGGACATAACAGTCCCATTTATTATTCTTTTAAAAACAGCAGTGATTAGAGAAAATGTATTCAGTTCAGTTCCAAAAACAAAGTACAAATTTTCTCTTGAATGCTACATAGGAATACAACTAGGAGGGATTGGCATTTGGGAGTAATACCTAAACACATATTGAAGCAACATTTTTCAGAGAAGGTGAAGTAGAAGCTTGGAAAGTATGGGTGAGCCAAAAGTGATTCTCTTGTTCTAGATTTCCTTGCTGGGATCATAGCTAGTACGTTTTAATTTTCACCTACCACAAGACCTGATCCAGCTTCATTGTCCTGCACAGAAAAAGACCCCATTTCCTGATGTAATAGGGGTACACACAAAGAGCTTACATTTTGGACCTGAGGTGCAAGGAACCTGTTAACACTAGCATCGCTGTGGCCATCTCCAGGCTGTACCCTGTCAATCAGCACAGGGGAACTGGTACGCTGATTGATGATATGATGTAGACAGCGATGAAGGTGAAACAAATCTGGGCTTTCTCCCAAACTAGGAGAATGTGGCCCAATCAAGGAGATAGGGGACACTGGAGAGGATGACCTGAGTGGGGATGGTGGATCAACTGGTGAAGATATGGACATATGTCTGGAAGATGTGGGGACCAGTGAAGGTATAGATACATAGACGGGTAAATGCAGTGGTATGGCTTAGTGATGACATGTTGTTAGGTAGAGTTGTCACAGGAATCTGTGCAGGAGGATGGCTTTTATGGACAGGAGAAGGTGGGGTGACTTCAACTGGTATTGAACTTGGTATATTCTTAGGAACAGAAACTCGCTTTGAAGGCATTGTAGACATATATGGAGACTGTGTGGTCCTATAAATTGGTGAGCTGGAGTCTAGATGATCCAGATCAGGTGGGAATGATGGTTTTAATGAGGAAAAAGATGGCATGTTTTGGTGGATAGGGGAGGAAGAGGGTGAAGAGGCATGACCGAGAGACCCTCGACCCCCTGACCTTACAGCCAGCAACATTGCCATACAAGCCTGGCAGTAATGTGGGTGGACATCAGAGTTCCTTCTACTGAATGACATTGGCTGGACCTGTGAATACATTTTCATGTGCTCTGAACTATATTCAGAGGCTCCGGTGTCTTCAGAAACATTATTGGGTGCCTGATCATCATTTGTGAATGATGAAGACCCTGTGAAGGCACTTGTAGACAGCGACTGATCCATTTCTTCCCTAGAACTTGCTTCAGGTTTGTGACAGCTATAAGCCTGATGATGCAGCCATTCTAACAAATTCTGTAGTTCAGTTCTCCTCTGTAGTGTGTCGAGAAATGAGGTGCTGCTACGCCTGGTCCCCCTCAAGTTATTGGGGAATAGCAAAGGTCTTTGGGTATCACCAGGAACACTGCCATGTCGCTGCTCATTCAGCCACAGTTTGAGAAAAAGACACATTTTGTTAAATTTAGGCAGTCATTATAACATAAAAAACCATAGTGCTAAGGGAAGAAAAGAATGGGGAAAAAAGATGGTGGTTTTGGAGTTTTCCTACAAAGTAAAGCTCAACTGCAATGATGAAGTGAATATAGTTACAAACTTACGGGTGGTTGCTGGTAGGCTCTCTGATGCAGGTGTATCGAAGATGGCTGAAAAGCCCCTCGATGTAGCTGATGAGTTGACTGCTGATATTGCTGGTGGAGCTGAATGGTGGGTTGTTGCTGGGGTGCTTGTGGCACCAAACCATGGGCCTGTGCTTGTGGAGCCTGGTGTAGGGGAGCACTAGGCTGTTGTTGGGCTCGCTGGGGTTGCTGAGAACTAGGTTGTTGCTGGTTCCCATGGAGTAACTGACCTATGGGTTGTTGTGGGACACCTTGGGGCATTTGTAGAGCAGATAGTTGTTGAGTCCCCAGAGGCAGGTATGCAGTAGATGGCTGTTGGGCACTTTCTGGCAACTGAGCCAGAAGCTGTGCTGGAGGGCTTAAGACCCTTTGTGCAGTGGAAATCGACTCAGAGAGGGATTGCTGAGAGGTGTTGTCTTGGTTGCCCGAAGTGCCTGTTACAATTGTTGAGCCAGCACTGCTGTCTACTGCATTAGTTGGGACAAACGACACAAAGTGCTAATTAAAGTTATGGAATCAAAGGAAAATTTACCTGCATTAAGTTATACAAAAGAAAAAATTAAACTGAATAATTAACAATATAATCAAGTGAAATACATCTTACTGGCAACATCTTATTGCTTCTGTGGATATTGTTATTAATCTCCAACCCATTCATATAATGACTAATTTAAAATGTAATTAAAAGAAACAATTTTGTACTGGTCTTTCCATCTTTTGTGTGGATATCTTTGAAGAACTGAGGACCACAGTTTCATCTATACATTTATCTCTAGATGTCTCTCACGTGTAGCTGTAGTCGCACTGGTTGGGGCACTGCAGACCAGGCTGACTGCTTCAGTCTGTAGCTCCTCTGTTTCGGATTGAAGACTGGGTGGTCCAACCACTGGTGGCCTTGTGGAGGGCACCTGAAGGATATTCTGTGTCTCAGTCTTGGTGCCTCTCTCTTCTGTCTTTCCATTATGGCCTGAGGCGTTCCGCTGTCGTCTCCACTTTATTAGAGACACACGGTCACGGATAGACTTACCCACAATCTTCACATCAATCTCTAAAAAGAAGCCAGAATCCACCTGCCAGAAGAGATCATTGAACAACTCTTAAATGGTGACTGTTACTTTTTGAATTCATTCTGAAATAGTATTCCAAACTATAAGTATCTAATACATGTCTACTGTATGTACATATCTAAAAATGTTGCATTTCTAAAAATCATGTTTGTTTACCATTTCCTGGGCAACTGTTTCTGGGACTTCTGTGTCCAGGTCGAAGGTAAACTCGATAGCACCACTGTCTTTATAATTGCCTTTAAGTTTCTTCTGGTCTTCAACCCAAAGCCTTAGAGCAATGGACGACTTCTTGCCGTCATCCTCTTCAGCTAGCTCTACTCTTACTCCAGTGTCCTCCGCAAAGAATGCATGATTTAGTAAGTCCTTTATGGAGTACCTTTTAGAAGAGGAAGATGGAATTTGGTTTATAAAGACCTGAAGAAATTGGTGGTGCCATAGCAACCCATATGTAATGCACTCAAATGGACAAGATGTGCAGAAAATGTTTTTAAAAATACTGTAAATCTGATATCTGAAGGACTATGAACAATGCTATGTTGTTGCTATAGCAAATGGTATGAGTTATTTGGCTGATTGATGATCCATGCATGCAGTACACAATCAGACTAACACAGGGTTGAACTGATGTCATTAGCAGGGTTCAAAGAACAGCAAAAGCAAATCACTGTAAAATAATAGTTAAATAAAGCTGTAGCTTTCTAAGAAAAGGTTGTCTCATCATATGATGCATCACATCTGACAGGAGCATAGGCTTTTTGACCTTTATGGTTATGTGACAGGAGACTATTCAGCTGATGGACTCACCTATCCTCCCAACGATGGCAGATACACTCTCCAATGATTTCTTTTATTTCAGGCACGGTCACCTTACTGAAACTGGCTGGCTTCACACCCTGTGCAGCGAATTAAAAAGGAAGCCAACACACATACATAAATTTTCATTGAAACCCCTTGTGAAAGGACATTGAAAGGACATTTTGCAGAAAAAAATTTGTTTCAAAGGCAACATTTTCCTTTGTACCTGACTGCAATTACAGAACATGACACAGATCTATCAATGAGCAGAATTATTATCTATATCAATCATATGTAAAATCTGTTGTACATACACTCTCCTGAATGAGAAAATTTATGAATGAATGCATTATGCAACATGCTTCATGAATAACACCCACTATGTTAGGCCTGATACTTTTTCACACAATAAATATTTCATTCTAAAAATATGAAGTCAGTTCGGTCAGTGAGGAGCACTTTTCTCAAACTTACGCTAGTAACTTTGCGATAGATTTGTGCTGCATTTTGACACTCTGAGTATGGATACTCAGATGTGCCCATTTCTAGCATACACATCCCAAATGCATACACATCTACAGCTTCATCATAGTGTTCCTCATACATCTCAGGGGCCATAAACTCTGGAGTGCCTAAAATGTGAAGAACGGGGGGAAAAACAATAACTACATGGATAATGTAATCTTTGAAATTCCACATAACACGCTACAGTCTACATTATCTAAACAGGCTATTTAAATATTGTATTCAATGTAGCCTAATCTGATAAATCTCAAAACCATGTCACTCTTCTGACTATTACCGATTACACTTTTGGCAAAGGAAGCTCTCTTTAGAGTGGCTAGGCCAAGATCTCCAATCTTGACTGAGCCTGTAGGACCAGTGATGAAGATGTTGTCACACTTCAGGTCCCGATGGATGATGGGAGGTGTCCTTGTATGGAGAAAGTGAAGACCTTTTAAGATCTGTCTGCACCAGCTTCGTAAAACTTTTGGTTTCATCACCTTGAATCGCTTCAGATACCTACATATTAACAGAAACAGAGTTAGAGGTCATTATTTTCACAAGATAAAATTGGCTTTGTGCAATGTAAGTTGTAACACGGCAGATCTGCATTCCTTGGTGTCCCATAGCAAGCAACTCAAACCAATTAAGATACTGCCCCAGGTGTGATGGCATCATTTTTATTTGATTTGACTCACGTTTTCAGTGTCCCAGACGTCATCAGTTCAGTGACTAAAACAATGCACTTCTTTCCCTTAAGAGGAGATTCCCAAAAGTCATAGAAGCGCACAATGTTTGGATGCTGAAGACCTTTTAGCATCTCTGCCTCCTCTTTAAACCTCTGACGTTCTGCTTTGGACAGCTTACGATCCTGGGATGGCAAGGGATCAGCATTGGTTTTTGAGGTTCCAGGCACATGCCAGGAGAAAAGGGAAAGAGACAGATAGACAGGTGGAAAGAACCAAACATATGGTAATTAATGTAACAAGCTATGTAAGAGAGATGTACTGAACTGAATTTACCAAACTGCCACACTGTTGTGAAAACTCAATTATCCTCCTTTCAGGGAAAATACAGTTCTATGAAATAACTCTTGACCAGTGGAAGACATGCATTCTAAAGACATTTAGGTCAATCTTTATTGATTTAAAGCGCACATTCGCTGAAATAGCTTTCTAAGGATAGACAGTATATCTGTTTTATTGTATTTTTGTGTGTGGTCGTGGGGGTGGGGACAATATCTTTGAGCATGATAGGACTAAGAAAACCAAGAAGAAGATCAAAGGCAGGCAAGAGATAAAAAAACAACTAAACTACTGTTAGTAAAGCATATTGAGGCAACATGAAAGGCAAAATATATGCTCCTCAAAGAGAGGGATGTGTGATTAACATATTGTACTAGCCCTTTGATATGCAGTACAGTGCAGAAAATATAATTAAAACAAACTCACCCTAACATTTTCTATTGGGGTTTGTCTGATAAACTGAATAGAACTGAATCGACAGGAAATTGAAGTCTCTTTATTCAGTGTACAAAATGTCACTGCGGGTTAGTGAGATACTTGCAGTATGAGCTAGGCTTGAAAATGCTACAGTTACAGAGTCATTGGTGGTTCACATGCTGGTGTGTAGCTATGGTCAAGAAGCTGACCAAATCAATACCTTTGCATCTGCCCTCTTCCTGCTGCTAAATTTACTAAATGCTGACAGGGAGTATCTGTAACATCTCTGTCCCTCACAATCAGGCGATGTGCAACCCCATAAAACCTCTTGAGACTCACCCCCACACTGCGCCATCTAATACCTCACATGAACTCAAGACACACACACATACACACAGATGTATAATTCATTCAACCTCCCCCATTCTTAATTTTCCATCCACTTTACTCTACAGTCTACAAGCACTTGAGACCAAACATGCTACCAGATTCCTAGGTGGTTTCTATAAGATCAACTTACAAATGAGAAAAAGCAGAAGCAGTTTACATGCAATGCTGTGATAACAATTTTCATAGTTAAATACGTTAATACGTTGAAATAATATCCCAAACGTTCACTGCATTTCTAATACAGTTTAAACTAGTTTAAAATTAAACACTGTGGCATTGATTATTTTCTGGGGTGTGTTAAATCAGAAGCTCTCAAAAAAGGAAATGAGCTTTTCCCTTCTACATATGACCAGGGCGTGGCTCTAAGATCATTTTCTGATATATGTCTCAAATGAAGACTCCATCACAGACAACTGAAGACAACACCTTTTTTCTTTCATTCTGTATGCTGCTGATGCATCCCTGACAGACAAATGAGTCAGGTTGGGCGTTCAGCTGTACATAAAATGGTCCATTAGGAATATCTTTTATATTGTCTTGAGAATGCTACTGCTTGATGTGAGGGAAGCCATGTTCCTTAGTGCACAGCCATCTTCACCTCATCTGACCCGTTCCCCTGTCTCTTCCTTTCTCTCTCTCTCCTCCCTCCTAGCAGACATTTAGCATCCTCATGTATAACATCAGAACTCCAGAGATCATAACTGCCTAGTCATCCTTCCATGGACAGTGAACGCAGAAATGATCCTTTCTTCCCAAAATGAAAATAAGCATCATCGTAGTAGTCTATGAGGTATTTTTCAATTAACGTTTCTGTTGATTGTGTACAGTAAAAATATGTTGTGGAGTTATATAATAAAGGGCAAATGTCATTGTTTAGTCTATGTAAATATTACAGTATGTTTCTAAGACGATTTGATCTTGTAAAACTTGACTGTCTTGTTTCTGTTTAGACCTGAACATTAATTTAAAAAGAGTTGTAATATGAGAATATAAGAGATAAACTGCTTGATAACATTTTACTATTGCATCATTTCAGCAGGTACGTGCACATGACCAGACCTTATCACATGACCCCTATGCAGAGGGGACTGATCCTCCAGGGATGTGCACTGCTTCTCTACAGAGTTTGTTTGTGTCCACACCCTTCAGCCTTTCTCCTATAAATGTCTACTTCAAAGATTTTTGAGTGAGCTCTGAGAGATATTAACTGTGATACATATTAAGCACAAGCTAGAAGCAGCACAACGCTGTTTGCAGGAGGTATCACAATGCATCACTTCTAACATAATTGGGTTCCCGAAAAGTAATAACAAAAAATTTAACACTTGGTATTCTCAGTTGAACCCAGCTGAACCTCAAATGATTCTAGACAACAACACGGAAGCACTATTAAACATAGGAAATCTGATCTAGAAGTGGTCATGGTGATCCAATCTCTCCATTTTACAATCAATAGTGCTGATAAAAGGAAGAGGCCACATCAGATGACCCGGCAAACTTGTACAAGGAGCAAGCGTTTTGAATGGCAATGGGATCGATCAGAAAATTATAGACTTTTTTTTTTTTGTTAATAACAAACTACACAGAAGTTTTTAATTCTAGATAAATGATATCCTACAAATCTAGGTCTTGGACAAATCATTATGCCCAACAAATTAAGTAGATCTGTTGGTTATCTAACACTCTTTTTGCTACAATGATATTAAATATATCAACAAATTTGGGAAGACCAACAACAGACAAAACCTTTACGAAAAAAAGAAAAAGAAGTGAAAGAAGGCCAACAGGAGTCCTATGCAGTCACTGAAATGTGAAACATTGCAAGAATTGAAACTCCAGTGGTTAAAATTGAGAATATGTTGTAACTGCATTTTCCTTACCTGAAGTTCACACCAGGCCACCTCCACCCACGTCTCAGTGTCCAGGCCCTTATAGACCGTTTTGAAGGACCCTCTGCCAAGTTCAATATCAAACTTAAGAAAGCGTCCACCTGGCGAGGTGGATACGGCCTTCATTTCGGCCTCTTCCTCGTTCTCGTCACTCCCAGCTTTCCCCACACTCTTGGACGTTTCAGATGGTTCAGCATCATGTTTCTCCTCAGCCTCAATTGTCTCTGGCTCTTTGGTGAAGTTCTCATTTACACTCTGTCCCACCTGACTATCTGCGTTAAAGCTCCTCTGGACCGCAATATGTGCACTTTTAACGGGACTGCTGGTGGTGTCGCACTCTAAAACCTCAAATTCTTGATCCTCTGACTCAGAGAACCACAAACTTCTGCGTATAAATCGCTGCCGGACCAGACTTTTGAAGTCTGATAGGGGGTATGCAGTTGGATCGCTGGCCCCTCTGTGTGCTGCAGCTGCGGAGTCTGTGTGAGTGGGATGTTCATGACCATTTTCATAAATTACAGTCTTTTTTGAGGGGACAGAAGGAACTGTGAAGCCCACAGGCTGCTGCTCAGAGTTGGATCCAGTCAGGTTTTCCATGACCAGTGAATCGCTGGACACTCGAATCTGTGACATTCAGCCATTTGCATGGTCCTCCTTGAATGAATGCACCTGCAATATGGCAAGTAGTTTTAACATTTATTCCTTAAACTAACATCTTTTTTTTTTGCGTTCCTGGCTGAAGTAATTAAAAAATGACTAGTATCTGTTTCGATTTCACTACTAAGTATTCATTAGAAACCAGCACTTATCCCAGAAGTAACTAGTATCTAATTATTTAGCACTTGCTCATTACATATAGTATTTATACCTTTTCTAGATGCAAAAACACTATGCGTATAATACAAATCCATATTTACTAGTGTATATTTATTAGATACTAGTACATATTTACATGAAAAAAAATCAATTGTTGTAACCTTTCTAATCTCACCAGATAAAAATTGCCTTTTTACTTATCATACATAATGATTATTAGGAATTCCTACTTTATATTTATATTAAAATTCCTACAAGTAAGATTTGAAATGTTACTATTAACAACTGGAAAACTGGTAATTTGTCACCAATAACAATAGTTATGGAATAGTGACTGGCAGCAAATAAGTACGTTCTACAAAGTAATTAAGTATTACCTATATACTGGAATTTAGAAATAAAACTGAAAATATACTAGTTTCTATTGGATCATTTAATATTAATGAATGAATAAATAAACAAGTGCTAGAAACATAGAATAGACAGTAGTTTTAAATGAATAAATGTTAAAGCGGTTTGCCATACCTGCAATACAGTCTGACGCAGTTCGGCATCATTTGAAGACCGACTGCCAGACTTCGCATTTACATATAGCTAATATTAATTATAATCAAATATTTATGCAATTAGTTAAAAGAGCGAAACAAATAATACATAGTTACTAATAACATTAACTTCTTTTTCAAGGTAAGCTTCCTTAGCCTACATAAGAAAGTCATACCACAAATGTACTTTAAAAGCTGTAAAACAATTTTAAAATATTTTTTTGCAATGTGAAACTAATATCAGTATCTAACTCACCATGCTGGGTAGTTGACAGAGGCTGTCACGTTGTTTAATCCGTCTCAAAACTATAAAGCGCGCAGCTGTCCCTTGAAATATCGTTTTAATGAATGGTCTCTCGGACATCTACTTTCACCAAGCATGCACATAGCAGCTTCAAACCCGAGTACGCTTGGTTCTTATAAATGTCAGCCTGTCTGTAAGGGACATTAAATCCACAGCCCGCTGATGAGATTATTTGCTCACTGCGGCAATGCTCTCCTCATCTCGGATAATACGGCACCAACACCTCCCTAAAGATTCCTCCCTCGTTATGTTATAGCCTTCATAGTTAGCTTCGGTTCCAGTGCTGATGCGCTCTTACGGACATCCCGCAGTGCCTAGCAACACTGTGTCCAATAAAAGCGTCTGTTTTTAGGCGGTACCCTTATCCTCCTCTACACGGGTCGTCATGGACCCCACGGAGCGCTGGTTCCGCCCAAATCTACGTGACGTGACCATGAGCTTGAAGGACGGAACGGGGCATGTCACTGTCCTGCAGAGACATAACTAATCGTCAGATATATTGAACTATTATGATATTATAATATGATAGTTTTAAATAGTTTACAGCAACTTCGCATACAGTATCCCCTTTCTATGCTCAGTAGCCTATCCCTATACTCTCCACGTGACTTGGTTAAGACTGCTGAATATTTAATGTGAATGAATGTTGTATGACGATGTTTTTTTTTTATCATCTCACCCCTCCCCTCCTCCTCTTGCTATCTCCCTGAAAGAAAATGTTCCACCTACTGGAGAGAGTCGTGTTTATTCCCTCTGCAATAACACTTACAGTACATACAGTACACTTACAGTAGTCTACATTATAGGGGAGACCAGGGTGAGTTGGATGGTTTAACAGTTATAAATAAGTTGGGTGACATACGTGATCACCACCTTCCTGAAGTGATTATAAAAGTTGTACAGTGGAATGACAGAACTAGTATAAAAAAAAATAAGTCCATGTTTTCCACTCCGTTACTGAGGTAGATTGTAACAACAGCACTCTTTGTGCTTGACATTAAAGGCAAATACAGTATATTATTTTATAGTGAGTCACATTAATAAAGACTGAAATATGCTATTCAAGCCAATAGACAAAATGACTTAGTGTTGTGTGGGTACAAACACGCACTATAAGGTCCTCCAGTCTGTTAATAAACATACCCTTTTTATTCATACAAATTCTTTAAAACTCTTTACCAACCCCCACCTCACAGGGTAGGATAACATGATGCACAAATCACTGCTGGTACTCACTCAAACCAAAAATACAAAACTCCAATCAATTCAAAACAAACAAAATAAACGTGACAAGTTAAATCAAAACCATGACAATCTGTCCCAAAAATACACAAAATACAAACATTAAGAAAGTCAAATCACATAAAACACATCTAAATCAATTCCTTTTCAATAATCGTTACAAAATAACTTCAAATACACTTCAAACCTGTTAGCACAGCAATATTCAATTCTGACCACTCTGGTCATTGAGGTTCTTATGGGAGTGCATCAAATCTGTTAACATCATATTCAAATTCAGCCGCTCCGGTCGCTGAGGTTCTCAGGGCGCACACCAAATCCTATCACAATTTATGTGTGGCGTTCTCACCGCATTTCATTGTTCTGTGCATCACTTAATTTGTTCCGTGTGTGTAAATGTCTAAATAGCCCATAGTTCCTCCCCCCATCCCACTTAACCAGAGCGCTCAATACTACATCCACCTCCTCCTTGAATCACCTGCAATAAATGATTTAAGACTGTCATAATTCCCTGAGACTCTCCATGACTCAACTCTACAGGGATTGCTGCAGCTTCCATACCCTGCACAGTTCGTGGCTGTCTAAAAGGATTGCTGTGCTGTCCTGCTGTGGCCCTCTGGGAGCGTCGAACTGTGCCTTCCAGCCCAGCAGGTTGTACAAATCGCTCCTCCACTCTGAGGCCTTCCTCTTTTCCACTTTATCCCATTGTCTTAACAACTCCCGTGTGTCTTTTGGCTCCTCTTGTCTCTCTCTCTTGTCTGGTCCTCCTCCTTTACTCCAATAAAATTGAAACCGTGAAATTATAGGGTCCTGCTCCTGCAGCCTCTGCATATCCTGTATCTGGAATTCGGGAAAAACAGAAATAGCATTCACTGTCACAGTGGGGACCATTTCCTCTAACACCACCCGCTGCTCTCCTCCTGTGAAATTTTGTCGAGACAGAGCATCTGCGTTTCCGTTCTTCTTACCAGGACGATACACAATTTCAAAATCAAACATGGCCAACTGCGATGCCCAGCGCTGCTCCACAGCCCCCAGTTTAGCGGTCTTCAAATGGCTCAATGGGTTATTATCAGTAAAGACTGTAAACCTATTCCCAATTAAATAATCTCAAAATTTCTCTGTTACCGCCCATTTAAGGGCAAGGAATTCCAATTTCATTGTACTGTAATTATCCATATTATGCTCTGATTCCCTCAGACCCCTACTGGCATAGGCAACTGGCCTCAGCTTACCCCCCTCCTCCTGAGACAGCACTGCTCCGAGTCCTGTATGACTGGCATCTATATCCAAGACAAAAGACTTAGTAAAGTCAGCATAAGCTAACACAGGAGCGGATGTTAACTTCTTTTTCAACAATTGGAATGCCTCTTCACACTTGGGCTCCCACTTCTGTCTAAACTGTTCACTGGTTAAGTATGCTCTCTTGTTTCGTTTCTTACCCTTCGGTACTTCCCCGGCAGCGGCCAACTGATGTAACGGTGCTGCAACGTTGGCAAATCCCTGAACAAAGCGTCTATAGTAGCTTGCAAATCCTAAAAAAGATCGAAGTTCTTTCGCGGTCTGAGGTCTTGCCCATTCTGCCACAGCTTGAATCTTCTCAGGGTCTGTTGACACCCCCTCACTAGAAATGACATGGCCTAAATAGCATACCTCTTTTTGGAAGAAACAGCATTTGCTAAGCTTGACCTTAAGACCATGATGCTGAAATTGTTTCAGGACTCTCTCCAATCTCTCCAAATGTTGCTCCACTGTTGATGAGAATACAATTACATCATCCAGGTATAAAAGCACTGACTGAAAGCTTTCATCACTGAATATGCGTTCCATTAGACGTTGAAAGGTACTTGGACCATTGGATAGGCCATACGGTAAACGATTATATTCAAACAGACCAAATGGTGTACAAAAAGCTGTCTTTTGTTTATCCTTCTTGGCCACTGCCACCTGATTATACCCACTTGCTAGGTCTAAAGTGGAAAACCAACAGGCTCCACTCAAAACATCCAAAGATTCTTCAATCCTGGGCAGTGGGTATGCATCTCGTCTTGTTTTGGCATTCAGCTGCCTATAATCCACGCACATTCGAATAGATCCATCCTTCTTCTTTACAATCACAATCGGTGATGAATATGGGCTGCAGCTCTCCCTAATTACATTTTGCTCCAACAGTTGTTTAATATGAGCCTTAACCTCCTCATATTGACTAGGTGGCAGTCTCCTATACCTTTGACAAACTGGAACATCATCCAACAATGGAATTTGATGTTCAATCACATCTGTATACCCCAGATCCCCCTCTCTTTCTGCAAAAACAGAGGCATATTGGTCCAACAACTTCCTAACCTTGCCTTCCTGTTCCTCATTCAACTGGGGGAACTTCAAGATCCCAACTTCATGAGCCACCATTACCCCTGTCTGGGCAGCATTACATTGTTCAATATACACTGTACAATTTTGTTCTTCCTGCATAGGAGTAAATTTTAGCTCTGGATCCCCATCTCTAATTACCACCTCAACCCTGTGAATACAAAACTCCAATCAATTCAAAACAAACAAAATAAACGAGACAAATTAAATCAAAACCATGGCAATCTGTCCCAAAAATACACAAAATACAAACATTAACAAAGTCAAATCACATAAAGCACGTCTAAATCAATTCCTTTTCAATAATCGTTCCAAAATAACTTCAAATACACTTCATACCTGTTAGCACAGCAATATTCAATTCTGACCACTCTGGTCGTTGAGGTTCTTATGGGAGTGCATCAAATCTGTTAACATCATATTAAAATTCAGCCGCTCCGGTCGCTGAGGTTCTCAGGGCGCACACCAAATCCTATCACAATTTATGTGTGGCGTTCTCACCGCATTTCATTGTTCTGTGTATCACTTAATTTGTTCCGTGTGTGTAAGTGTCTAAATAGCCCATAGTTCCTCCCCCCACCCCACTTAACCAGAGCGCTCAATACTACATTAGTGCTTAGTTCATTCATGGAAAGTGTATGGACAAATGTTTACACAACAAAAGGATAATCTTTATCGTTTAGAGATTTTAAAGGACAAATGTGCAGTGAGGGTCAGAAATACACACTGCCTAACGTACCCTATATTTAAACTGCACCACTTCTGTAATACTGCAATTAATTAGTCTTTCATTAGTCTGTGCTTTAAGAATCTGACACATTGAACTGTTGTCAGAGCTCTTTCTCTTAAACTACAATTAAATCATTCTGCTCTGTCCCAGGGTAGTAGGCAATTTTCACAAGCAGAGTACTGAATAGGACCCAAAACACTTAAAGGGAGATTTCACCCAAAAATTTAAATTCTGTCATCATTTACTCACCCTCATGTTGTTCCAAACCTGCATGAGTTTCTTTCTTCTGCTGAACACAAAAGAAGACATGGTTGGAACAACTTGATGGTATAGTAAAAGATTACAAAGTAAAAGGGAAAATGGTAAAAGGAGGTTTTATTGTCAGTGTAATACAATTTTAATAAAAGGGAGTTATTAGTTTAATTAAAGCGTATTACAATTCAACTGATTATTTGATGAAGCACAGAAAAGACAATGTCTCAAACGTATCAGGAGAAAAAATGCAATACATAAAATGCATATTTTATACACTCTTATAATAAAATATATCTCTACATAGCCAATTTAATTTTTTATAACTACTTTGTTCTTGAAATATTTGTGAAATATTGCAAATACCACATGATGTATATTTTCTGCTATCTTTTGACAGCAGTCAGAAACAGTGCAATCAACATTATTATTATTTTATACTATAATTTTTTGGAGCAACCCATTCAATAAAAGTAAATTCTGGGTGTTTTAACTACCACTAGGTGGCAGCACAAACACAAATGTCATGGCTCCTCTTCTCTGAACCAAGTGAAACCATTGCGTTTCGATCGCCCCCAGGTGGCTGGTCCCAGTATAGGTCATAAACCCCGCCCTCTCCATGTAATCTAATGGGACATGGGACAAACTAAATAATTAAATTTCCCTTCAAATCATTTTTTTCCAAAGATGGCTTTTGTCATTTGATGTAGATTTTATCACGCTGATGTAAGTTAAAGTGTTCGTTTTTTTTTTATAATTTTGGTTTTAGTTAAGTGATGCTATAAAAACGGGAGTGTGACGTCATGATTGACAGCTTCTCTGAGTGAACTGAGGTGCCAACTGGACTTTTTCGGGATCTTTAGGAGGATATTGGAGTTGTACTTACCTTATTTTAACACAATCCTCTCGGCAGACAAAAACTGGAGCAGTCAGGCTAATTAAAACAGGGCCAGGGGCGTATGCTTGCGATCGACTCTGCGGGAGTGTGGGCGGGACGCGGCTCCACTTCGCTCGCTACTGCGCAGACTCCGGTCCCGAGTTCTCTACTGCGCAGACTCCGGTTCCAAATCAGCGCAATATGAAGGTGCGTCGTCCATCTTTTTTTACAGTCTATGCTCTGAACATTGAAAGTCTTTTTCCCGACTTTTCCCGTTGTTACGTAGGCCTAGTGATGGTGAAATGAAGCTTTCCAAAGCACCAAAGCTTTCCCCTCAACTGTATCGTAAAAAGGTTCATTACTCGAAGCTTTCCAACACTGTGCACACTAACGAAATCTTGTGGTCAAAAGGTGTTGCATGTCCCAGAGGACCCATTATTATTTTTATTATTATATGTACAGTTTTGATTGTTTCATGTAATAAATCACTTTCTGCTCTGAAAACCCCAAAAGCAATAATAAACATGTGTTTTTCTGTGTGGATGTAGCAGTAGCTTATTAATGAATTCATGAAAGAATTAATCAATTGGACAAATTAACTTGTACAGAAACGATTTTCTTATGAATCTGCTTTGATCAACACATGCAGCCTAATTCACATAAACTTTAGCCTTATTCCTAAACCTATGAGTTCATAGGCAAGGCTCATGCAGGCATATATAATCAAAAGAAAAGAACAATATTGTGGAATTGTGAAGTGCTTGGGGAAGTCGTGGCCTAATGGTTAGAGAGTTGAACTCGTAACCCAAAGGTTGCGGGTTCGAGTCTCGTACTGGCAGGGATTGTGGGTGGGGGGAGTGAATGTGCAGCGTTCTCTCCCACCTTCAATACCACGACTGAGGTGCCCTTGAGCAAGGCACCGAACCCCCAGCTGCTCCCCGGGCACCGCAGCATAAATGGCTTGCCCACTGCTCCGGGTGTGTGTGTGTTCACTGTGTGTGTGTGTGTTCACTGCTGTGTGTGTGCGCACTTTGGATGGGTTAAATGCAGAGCACTAATTCCAAGTATGGGTCACCATACTTGGCCACATGTCACATCAAGAAAAAAAAAATAAAGAAAAAAAAACACTTGTGAACTGGGGAGTTGACTTTTTTTTTTTATGAGTAATATAAGAAATTAAAGATTTTTATTAAGGAACAGAACTTGTTCCACACTGCGAGGGCTAAGTCGGTTTCTTTTTTTATTCACTACTTCTCCTGCCTTTGAAAATATTCTCTCACATGGGACTGAGGAGGCAGGAGTGCATAAAAATTCCAGGGCAAGACAATGAAGATGCGGATAGACACCCTTTTGGGTAGCCCAGAAATGCATGGGATCTTCTGTGCGTGGAATATTTGGGTCACTGAGGTAGCGATGAACTTCAACTGTGGCATCTGCAGTCGCATTTTTCATTTGTCTGGTTTCCACAACATGACTGTCCAGTAGATCCCACAGACCTATAGATAAAATAATAAAAATAAAAGGTTAATGTAATTGTCTGTAATTCTCCGCAATAGACACACACACTCAATACAACAAACAGTACCTGAGTGGATGGCATCACTGCCTGTGGCTCCTGTTGCCTCTGGTTGCGATGAGGGGATTTGAGAGGATGTGGATGGTGTGTTTTGGGCTGCTCGTATCATTGCAGCACAGTCTGTGCATTTGACTGGCTGCAGAAACCTATAGCTTTAAAGCGTGGATCAAGCAGAGTTGCCAGAGTCATGACGCTCATAGTCTCAAATGTAGACATCCTCTCAGAAAGAAGTCTCAGGAGGTTGTTGCACAATAGCAAAGCTGTCTCATCATGAACCTGTGAGGTCTTTGAGGTGATTGCATGCCTCAGCATTCGTATTAGAGGAATTACCTTTGACCCTGACACTCTTTTCTCCTCTGACAATTCAATGGAAGCCTCATTGAAGTGACACGTCACACCAAGAAATTCATTTACTGTCTGGTACTCTTCTGAAGTCAAAGGTGTGAGGTTTGTCTTCAAAGTTACCAAAGCAGCACCTACTGGCTCCCTCTGAGCAAAGAGACGCTCTAACATGGCATATGTTCTGTTCCAACGCGTATCCACCTCCTGAATCAACTTATGATTTGGTTTGCCCATCTGATTTTGTAATACCAATCATCTTTCTCTTGCTGTTGTGCTGGATTTGAAATGAGCCACAATCTTTCGTGCCTTTAGTCGTATGTCCTCCAATCCTGGTGTTTGTTCTATAGCCTTCTTCACAACCAGGTATAGAGCATGTGCTATGCAGTTTGTGTGGCGCAGTTTCAGTCTGCTGGCACATGCAGTCATGTTGGCAGCAGCATCAGTTACCAGACACCTAACTTTGTTTTGAATGCCCCATTCCTCCATCAAAGCAGACTTCACTTCAGCTATATTTTCAGAAGTGTGACTATCTGATCATTTTCATTTATAAAATGACACGTCACCGCCAGATATGCATCCATATTATGAAGAGATGTCCACATATCGGATGCGAGGTTTGCAGCTCTGGCCTTTTTCGCCTCTTCTTTTGCCTTCTCTTTGGCCTCCTTGTATTTTTCCTCCACCATTTTCTTTAATGTCTGGCGGGATGGAAGAGTGTAGGTTGGATCCAACATTCCTACAAACTCCTTAAAGCCAGCATCTTCAACAATTGAAAATGGCTGGTAATCTTTAACAACCATGTTGACCAAGGCCCCATCAATCATCTGTTTTCTGATCCCTGTAATACAGTAAAGTATTTAAAATATAATTTGTAATACATAACTATGCGCTATTTAAGATTTATTTCTATAAAGACAGCAATTGACAAAAATAAATGACTGATCAGAAGTGTTATATCTTGGTTGCTAGCAGCTGGTCCACTTCCAGGAGATGTGTTCTCATGTTTAGCTCTAAAATGTCTCAACATTGAGGATGTGTTGTTATTATAAGAAAGCTGTTGAGAACAAATTAGGCACTCAGCCTACAGAAGGAGGTCAGATGTATTAATATATTGTAATTATTAATAGTAGTAGTAATAATAATAATTATTATTAGTATTAGTATTAGTATTAGCTTACTTTATTTGTTGATACAACTTCCGAACGGCCTCTTTTCTTCCATGCTGACAATTCAAGAGCTCAGTCTCCGTTCGAAGTTCACTACCGATTACCGAAGTGCATGACACTCAAAACCTTCGCAAGGGGTTCGCGCTATTTTTGAATCAGATTACGAAGCAGTCACGTGGTTGTAGACGACCAAGCTTCGATACAAGCTTCGAAGCCTCGGCCCAGAATGTCAAATCACTACATAGGCCTATTTGTTGGCACAGTCAACGATCTGAAGGTCAATGATCGGACAAACCTGCACGCCTCTGATTGGAAAATGTTTACCTATATGTGCAAACGTTTAAAACTTTGGGAGTTATAGGCTACTAATAATATCTACACTGATAAAGAGAACGAACTTTGGTATTAGATTGTGAACGAACAGCGGCTAACTATTAGCCTGCACTGTAGCGATTCGAAGTCTAACTCATTTTCGGAATCGGTTCTTTCGAACAAATTGTTTCATAGAGCCGTATGAAAATAGCCATCCTGTGGCATATTATGTACTTTATATTCTGATACATTGCTCATATTTATATTAATAATTGTGTTTCATCATCATTTCATGTGGTACAATTGTTGCAGCCATGGTTTTTGTAAAATCATTTAGAAACGAGCAAAAATAACACTGCTAAAATTGATGCTAAAATTCTGCTGACATTCATTTAAATCTCCCGCTTTTGTACGATTAGTAAAATGCGTCTTGAAAGTACCTCAAAAGGAATTTGTAAACAATTTGTTCAGATGGGTCTTAACCGACCCATTAATTGGAAATCATTGGAACCAGTGTTACGAAATTTTCGGTTTCTGAGATTTTCGGTTTCAGTGGGCGGAGCAAACATGAATATTCACGAGTTTCCCGGACATGCGCGTGGAACCAGGTGGAACTGAGAATTTCAGTTCACACTCCTTGTATCTCGGCAGGTTTAATGGAATAAAAAAAAAAATAAAAAAAAAGGTAAATATATTTCCAGCGTTGCACAAACTACATTTGTTTATCATTTCGGAACCGTTTATAATGTTTTGCACGTTTTGTGCAGTCGTCCCTGACTGAATGATTGCAGGCATTCTTTGTGTAATGTTAGGATAAAGCACAACAAACTTCAGCTAGTTGTATACATTGATTTCGGTTCTTTGTGCTCTTCATTTGTAGCTTGCGATGCTTTAAAACTGTGTCTGTTATTAGTTGTTATCATTTTTTTTGAATACATCACTGCCTGCAACAAATGAAATAAACCTATATAAACGTATCTGTAGACATATTTTTGTATACTGGTGTGATGATCCATGTCTTAACTTACCCCGTTCAACATTCTCCATGTTGGTTGTGAATTGTCTGCTGTCTGGTTGTAAACTATGATACAATCATACACTGCTGCAAAAACATATCATATATCATATAAAAATATCTATTTTACATTTTCCAATGTAAAATATTGAAACATTTTTACAAACAAATAGAAATTTACAAATTAAGATTATCACAAGGTTTAAGGTCCCATTTGCACAGTGAAACCAAAAATCCCAGAACACCTGGATGATTACAGCTACAGGTTTCCAATAGTAGTGCAGATCCAACTACCATTTCAATTATTTGTTTTTATGCTCTTCTGTTACCTTTTAAGTTTTAAAACTGTCATCTTCTGGCAATGAATGAAATAACGTTCACCACCATATCAGTGGCCTAATAAACATTTTACAACCTACACTGATGTTATTCTCTATCATCTGTTCTTTGACCATGTGTTGCACTTTACCTGCACAATGATGATCATTGATAAAAATGCATGGTCTATTTTGATGCACATCAAAACACTCATTCAACATTATTTATAGGCTAAGTCATAAACATATATATTCTTAATTAGGCTTTTTTTTTTTTACATAAATTGTTCGCTCCTGGTGGAATGACCTGCCCAACTCAATTCGAGCAACTGAGTGCTTAGCCATTTTCAAGAATCGTCTAAAAACACATCCCTTCCATCTTTATTTGACCCTCTAACTCTAGCACTCTCTATTCTAATTCTATTTAATCTATTTGTTGACATGACCCTCTAACACTTTCTCTCTCTATTTGTTTTCCAACTGCTTGTTTTCTTTAAAAAAAAAGGCCTCCAACACTAGCTTTCTCTATTCTTTTTCTATTCTATCTACTTGTTTTCTTTTTGTTATGTGTATGTGTAAAGCGTCTGCTAAATGACTACATACATACAACATACATACATAAATAAATAAGTAAAAAGGCCTCTAATTACAAAAAATAAAGTGGAATAAAGATTGGATTGTGGCTTTGATTAGCTTGAGGTAAAATGTGTGTTGGTGTGGATGTTTGACATTATGTGAGACAGTGACATTTTGTTTTTAAAAATATGAATTCAATAGTGATTCACACTCAAAATCCAGGAAAATGATAGTCATGGAGGATGCGAAGTAAAGTTTTTCTGAATTTTGAGCATGAATCACTATTGAATCCTTGTTACAAACTAAAAAGATGTATGCACCAAAACAAGACAACATAGGAGACAAGAGAGTGTGATCAGCATATTATAATGATCTCTGAAAGATCACGAGACACTAAAGAGAAGTTGAGATCTGACATCACAGAGGGGGAAAAAACTTTATTTTAAATTGTAAAATTATTTCATAATATTAATGTTTTTCGATATTTTTTATCTGATAGCCTAAATGCAGTTGGTGAACATGAACAAAGAACCTTACTAATACAAATCCTTAGAACAGTATTGTATATATCATATCAAAACAAGCACAAGCACACTTATGAACATTTGTTAATAAAATTATTTTTAACATGAAATTGCTTATTCCATTCAGTAAAATGCAGTGAAGTATTTTTCTCATTTACAGTGTACCAAATGTAGGCTACTTTTAAACTTTTGTCCATACAATTTTGTTTAATCCAAAATTGTACTTATTAAAGGAATGCTTTCATGCTTGTGTGTGTGGTCTTAGATTCCTATTCATTTAGTAAATATAACAGTTTAAGAACAATCACACCAGCATAGATGAAAGACGATTAGTCCAAAAATACAAGTTTATTTCAGCTGTTGTACTCAAATGATAACAACAGACATAGTTTTAAAGCATTGCAAGCGACAGCACAACGAACTGAAATCAAAGTAATTTATACAACTAGCTTAAGTACGCTGAATGTCTGCAATCATTCAGTCAGTGCCGACCAAACCCCTCCCTCAGAAAATCTCTAGAACCAACCTCAAAAGTCTCCATTTTTCACAAAAAGTCGCCAAATATGAAAACAAGCTCCTTGTCACAACAAATAAAAAAAAGTCGCAGCTACAATGAGAAAGTAGCTAAATTTGGCGACAAAATCCCCAAATTGGCAACACTGGTGCCGACTGCACAAAACGTGCAGACTAATAAAAACATTATAAACTGTTACAAAATGATGAACAAATGTAGTTTAGGTATAGGTTTGTGCAACGCTGTAAATATGTTTAGCTTTTTTTTAATATTCCATTAAACCTGCCGAGATACAAGGAGCATGAACTGAAATTCTCAGTTCCACCTGGTTCCACGCGCATGTCCGGGAAACTTATGAATATTCATGTTTGCTCCGCCCACTGAAACCGAAAATCTCGTAACACCGGTTCGTCTGAATGATTGAAAAGATCCGACTCAAAAGAACGATTCGGACATCGCTGCTGCAGTGATTGGCAGACGTTTGTCCAGCCCCCTCTTCCGTACATCGACCATGAGCTCATAATGCACCACAAACACACTTAACCCCAGCTATTTACGGAGTGTAAGATATAATCAAAGGAAGGATTATGGATTCAGAAGCGATGGAATTGAATGGAGATGCTCACGGAGGAGATTCAGGAGTGGTGAGTGATTTTTAACATATCAGTATCATTTAAACGATCACAAACGCATCCGCCAATGGGATGCTAGTTTTAAAAGTTTAACCCATTATATTGGTGTCTATGAAATCCAGTCGGGTTAGATTAGAATAAAGGGGTTTCTTGGTTTTGGTAGAAAAAAAGACTGCTCGTGTACAGTTTCCTGTAATGCAATGAATGCACTTATGTGGATGAGTCTAACTGAAGGGATATTGTGGCGTGGTCCGCGGGGTAGATCTTATATAACTGCAGACCATGAGCAGATGTCTCCGGGATGTTTGTTTCCAGTAACGGAAGGTTGTGAGTGGCAACGAGTCTGTTCGCTGGTCAACATTAAAGCGCACGCGGCACAAAAGCGGTTCAATGTTTTGAAGCAAACCTCTTATTCATTACTCTGGTGTTTCGCTTCGCCGCGTCCAGACAGATGATGAGATCACCAGGCCGTGTAACCCTAAACAATAGGCTGTGAAAGACGCTAATAAACTCTGCCAGTGGAGAGGACACGTCAATAACGCACATTTAAAACACGGTATGCAATGCATAGCGATGCCCACAAACACACCATCGGTGTAGCACTTGACACAACAGTAATTCTAAAAACATTAACTATATAACATGCAACAGAATCTGGATTCCGTCACACTTTACACTTGTTTAAAAAAAGAAAGAAAGAAAAAGTGTACCTTAAACAATATTACCATAAAAGCATATATTAGCTTCTTAAATATTTATATTATTTGTTAATTAAAAAAGATAATACCTTTTCTCTTGATATTTATTAATACATGTATTCTGTATTTTATATGAATGGAACATATATGGTAAAGGCCGTTACAGTTAACCAATTAACTATTTACCTTACTGTAGCATTTTTAAGTTCCTTTTCCATGAACATTAAACAGTCAAACCATAACGGATGGATTCTACATTGAGCAAGCTTTACAGTCTTGCTAGCCCAGGAGGGAACAAAAAAATAAACAAAAGCTGACATCACATCATAACTTATCTTCTAGTAATAAAGCACTATCTAATGCATTTAGTATAGTCGTTCCTATTGCTACTACTAAAGTTACTGTACGAGTACACTACTGCACGAGTACACTACTGTATTATTTAGGGTAAAATATATGAATGTATAGGGGAAAGTGTATTTTACGTGTTGTGACAGGTCAACATTTCTCATAAGTTTTTTCAACTCGTACAGTTCCCATCTCTGAAGGTTTTTTTTTTTTTTTATTTAAACCTTAAATTTTAATAAGTTTGTCTTACACTTCTATTAATGTTTGCACTGAAGGAAGGTGAGGTGAAGTGGTTAGAAAGACTAGAGGAACATCTTACCACCAGTGGATTTTTTTCACCCAACAAACACCCTGAAACACACAAAATCAAACAAATCATCATTCCTGTGGGTTGACCAGTGTTTAAGTCACTGTGTGTTTAGGCAGACTGAAAGGGCAGTGATTTCTATGTGGCTCATTTCTATGCCAAGTCGAAATGACAACTCCACCTGCTTTGGTATGATGTAATACTTTTTGGAATTATGGACAATTGCACCATTGATTGTAATTCTAGTGTCAGGTCCATAAATATAGCCGCAAAAAAAAAAACTTACACAACATAGAAGGTATGAGCAAAGTTAAAGGTTAAAAACATAAGTGTGAAATGCGTATACTGTAGTTCTAGGTATGTTGATTGCATTACAGTTACATATCACTTCGCCACATTGTTTCTGAACTAGTACCGGCAGCTGTGCTGTGCAAGATACTTCATCAGTGACATAGTGAAGTGGTTCTACACACAAGAGGGATGCAAGTCTGAAAAACAAGATAAACACATTGTGCAGACAAGTACATCGTGCTAACTGTGGTATACTATAATTTACTTTTTCTGCATTTTACCACCTCATCCGTGAATTAATTTTAAATAGTTATAGAATGTATACAATATATGAGACATATAACAGCCCATGCAAGTCATTGCAATCTGCCAGGGTTGTCATGTACTTATTTTTATGAATGCTTTATATGTATGAAATAGTTCCTTTAAAGGTACAATATGTAAGTTTTCACTGCTAGAGGGTGCGTATTCAAAAGAAACAAAGGCGTAGTTTGATGACGCCGTGACTGAGTGTGGAATCATGGGAGTTGTCGTCTTCATCCCCACAGTAATCGACGAACAACAACGTCAAACTCTGAACTTTTATTAACAAAACAAATAAAAATACACCATATATGCCTAATAAAATAACAAATTACTTAGGCTACACAAAGTTTAAATAGGTATATAAAACTGAAAATCAGCAAACACTGTGGAACCAAATAAATAAGAAATGACTGTTTAAAAAAACTTCCAGTCTTTTCAAAATCTAAAATATTGCCAAACGGGCGCCTTTGCATTTCCTTTCTAAACAATCTTCTGCCATCGTTTTGTCTTTCTCACCTCACTCTTGTTAGTCAGCTTGACTCACTCTCCTCACGTGATGAATAAAATCGGACTCCTGCTCCGTGGTGCACTGTCGTTCGCGCACGGTTCGGCATGCTGCATTGAGCATTTAGTTTTTAAAAGTGTCTGTCCTCTAACTGAACTCACTTTAGCGTTTCCGCTCCTTCCGGTCGTGCGTATGTGGGGTAAAGCGGCGCTGTTTTATCATACTAGATACGTTTGAAAGTTCTGTTATAATGCTACTCTGTGCGGTCGTCACCTGTCTAATAAAACGCACAACATATTAAAGCGTCTTTGGTGTTTCCATGTTTTCTACAAAACAAAAAACGGAAATCGAGGGGTTATGATGTCATTGGCAGGCGGCACAATGACACTATAGACACGGTCTGTGTCACTAGTTAAAATTGCTTATTTCTCTGGATTTAAACATTCTTCGAAAAATTTGGGATAATGTAAGTACACAAGTCAGCAAAATATATTATACTGTTTTAGTGGTTTTTGGATATTTTAATAAAAACATCTTACATATTGTGCCTTTAAGTGTTGCCAATAACTTTTTTGGCATTTCCGGTTTGAAAGTTTATGCAATATTTTGGTTTTTAATATCCAATGGCAACCAATAGCAGGACAGAGAAAGACGAAGAGACCCCAAGCTGATACATCTAGATAACTGGTTCTGAGTGTCATTGGGGATCATGGAAAGAGGGAGTATTTCTAATTTCTTTGCCACTCCCGGCATAGGCACAAGGGTCCCTTGTGTTGGGCAGCTGGACTGAACCATACCCAAAGTCAACACCTGCTCTACACTCCACTGAAGAGCCTGGAGAATACTATAGTGCAGTCAGTCTCAACCAAATATGAGACATTTTCTGCCATCTCAGAAATGTATGAATTCATTCATTTTTTCAATACTGAAGACTGAAGTCTGCTGCCCGGCTGGTGAGAGTCGAACAACACAAAGTAGATGTAATAATGTGACACCAGAATGACATCAGAGCAAGCTCACACCTGCAGCCTGACCTCTCCTCCGCCATAATAGAGAAGAATAGTGCTTTTGTGTTCACAGAGCCACATTAGCAAGAGGCATACAGAGCTCATCCCCTTTACAGTTCTCAGAAAGCTAAATCTCATGGATCACATGACCAGCTGCTGTGTATTATCTTGTTCAAAAAGAAATGGGGATTTCTTGAGATAATTCTTTAAAAGGCCCTTCATGATAAGCCAAAAGTACAATGCGAGTTTGATGACTCGTGGTCTATAACTCAAAACACTTGAGATATGTTACTCCAGCAACAATAAGAACTATAAGAACAAACGTTTGAACTTCAAATACATCTGACTGAGATTGTAGAACACTGTTTGAATGCAAAAACAGTGGCAAACATTCCATATCTGCTTCGTACTAACTAATGTTTCAAAGTGCAGTTGTTTTCAGAACATCACAGAGAGGAATTTTACCAATAAGCTGCTTTAACAGGATAAAAATTCTCAAGCTTCTATTTAAGAAAGTAATCAGTTCTAAATAGAAAATTCTACTGGAATCTCATGATAGCAAGGTGACAGTGATACAATGTTGAGTTTTCATCCAAACCATCATCTTGGTTGAGGTTGACGTTTCAATATTTATAGTATGTTGCATCAACATTGAACTTTTGATTAAAGCCAACAGCACACAGGGGTGGAGACAGGGATATTGAACTAACACTGATTTGTTGTTGATGACCACATCACGATGAATGTATTTCTGCAGAATTCTAGTTGGTGTTACTCAATCAGTGGGGTGTTTTCAAACCATGATGGGCACAATTTCAACTGATTTACCTGATTTGTTCTAATCCACTGGGGGCTTGGTTTAGGGGTGGGTCTTTGAGTAAAGCAGCTAAAAAAAAAACACCTGTTGTAGTCTGGAAGTGCCCACTGATTAAGAAACTCCCATTTTGGTTCTGCATGCGCAAGTAGTCTAACTTAGGCCTGGTACACACTAGACGATTTTCAAATCTTAAAGGGGTCATGAACTGAGAAATCAAAATTCTCTTGCTCTTTTGACATATAAGAGGTCATTGTATTATAAAAACATCCTGCACGTTTCTGAACTCAAAACTTTCTCGTTAGTCTCAAAACAGCTTATATTGAAGCCAATCTGCCAAAACGACAGGTTATGGAATGTGCCACTTTATGCCGTAATAGTGTGGCTAAACCCTGCCTCCGCATAAGAAGATCAACGCCTGCTTCTACAGTTTATACACAGCCCATGTCTTACATTTTATACTCGATGCTTGCACAGCATCTTGCGTTCTTTCCTTTAGAAGTAAAGGCAGATGAGGATGGACAATTCAAAAAATGAGAAGTACCCTCCTAATAATGGTAATAATAATTATATGTTGACTTGTAGTTGACAGCACGATCACCTGACCAGGGATTTGTTGCTATCCTGTGCTTTATGTCCTGCTCCCCAATTACTGCATTATCAGGTAATCTTTCGTTTTCCTCAATCAGCATTAAATGTGATTAAACTGATCTCTATTCAGTTTAGCCCGTTCCCGCTTAAACACAATTACAAAAAATCGTGTGTTTATGAGAAAGTGACAGACGAGACTATTTTGTGACATTTAAGGAGTCTACATAAGGTGAATCTGCAGCTTATTATTTTTTTATGTTCCCATCCCATACTTTTTCCTGTGAGTAATGGCCATAACTCAGAGGTGGCCACCTTCATGCTGAGTTTAGAGTTCATGTATCCATCACACCTGCCTGGAAGTTTTCAGTGTGTTTATAGGACTGGAGATAAACTCATCTAAAAAAAAAAATGGACATCCCTGCCATTGCACTTCTATTTATAAATGTTAATTGTAGAAACTGTATTGATATTGAAGTGTTAATAGATTTGAGCTAATGGATTAAGTATAATTTAATGATACTACAATCATAGTTAGAATGTTTTGTTTTGAGCAATTTTAAAGTGAATCATGTTGTGTTTAACATTAACATTCCTGAACGTGACTATGTATGACAACTGAATTGACTTGCTTCTAGGCGACATCATGCTTGCTTTTTCAGATTTCAGAGAACCCAAAGGAAAACAGGCAGCCATCTCATTGTAAGCCAGCTTTTTAAAACTTGAACCTCTGGACCACTTGTAGTCTGACATCAGACTCCTGAAACTAATCATTTTAAAGGTTGTAGTGTTTTTGTCCTTTTTGTCCCACTTTTAATGTATATAGAATGATATGTTATGATATTTGTCATTGATTGTGTCAAACTGTTAAAAAACAAAATGACTCAATTGCTGGAAAGGTGTCATTTTCATTTTAAAAGGTTTTCCCCAAACTTTTAAATGGTCAGGAATTTGTTGTTGTACCACTGAAGTGTAGCTGAAATATTAATGTTGTTTCAACATTAACTGAGGGTGAATAAGTGATGCTGAACCATCATCCTTTCATGTTGATTCAGTGACATCACCATTGTTTTTTTTTTTTCATAATTCAACATTATTGTTTCACTATTAACTGAGGGTGAATAAGTGACGTTGAACCATCATCACTTCATAATATTGATTCAGTGACATTATTGTTTTTTTTTGATAATTCAACATCGTTTCAATATTAGCAGAGGGTTTATAAGTGATGTTGAATCATCACTTCATAATGCTGATTCGATGACATTACCATTTTTTTTTGTCAAAATATCCCCATTGTTTCAACATTAATTGCTGTTGCAAAAGTGATGTTAAAGCAACACCACTTTGTAACATTAATTCAATGCAGCTGGTGTAACATTGACTTAACATTGTTTCAAAGGTTGCTTGCTGTCTGGGATGAAAGCTTTAGGGAATTTAATTTGACATTTGAGAGTTTTCTGTGGTGCAGAGGTTTCTATAACCCTAGCAGTGACTACCAATGACCCACACTACACTTTTGTTTGAAACGGAAGGAAGGAAATCATGTCAGGGTCAACAAACCACTCACCCACTTCCCTTCACATGCTACAAACATCCTAAAGAAAAAAACACAAGTGACTTTCAGTTCCTTCTAAAACTGAGACATATGACCATAGATGACCCATCACTCAAATTTCTGAAGAATAGCTATTGAAGGTCAGAAAACAAGAAGTCAAATTCTATGCAAATTGTAATTCTCACTTGAAACCTTTCCAACTCTGGTAAATCTTTCTCGTGTACTCATTACCTTGTCTTATTTCCATGGATGTAGTTACATCACGTGTGTTTTCATGGTTGTGTTTAGCGTCCTCGGCAGAGCCGCTGGTCAAGGAACACCCCAATTAACATGAACCATTACGCCAATAAGAAGAGTGCAGCAGAGAGCATGCTGGATATTGCACTGCTGATGGCCAATGCCTCCCAGCTGAAGACCATCCTGGAGGTGGGACCCACTTTCTCCTTATACATTCCTCTCATCAGTCTCATCAGCATCTCCCTCATCCTACAGATCATCGTGGGGGTCTTGCTTATCTTCATAGGTGAGAGAAGCTCATCCAAGTTCACAGACCTCAAAATATAGAGACAATAGTGATTTTATACATGATTAGATTTGCTTCTATAAGACAAAATATTGTTATTACTATCATACCCTAATTACTAGCATATAGAAAAAAATTATGCAGTGACCAAAAAATATTTATAATATATGTGACCCTGGACCACAAAACTTAAGTCTTAAGTCGCTGGGGTATATTTGTAGCAATAGCCAAAAATATATTGTATGGGTCAAAACTATTGATTTTTCTTTTATGCCAAAAATCATTAGGACATTAAAGGAACACTCCACTATTTTTGAAAATAGGCTCATTTTCCAACTCCCCTAGAGTTAAACAGTTGAGTTTTACCATTTTCGAATCCATTCAGCCGATCTCTGGGTCTGGCGGTAGCACTTTTAGTTGTAGCTTAGCATAGATCATTGAATCTGATTAGACCATTAGCATCTCGCTCAAAAATGACCAAAGAGTTTCTATATTTTTCCTATGAAAAATGCGCAATGATATTACGCAGCTCCTGAAAATAGTCCCCAGCACGCTCCCTGTGCAAGCAGATGGTCACGTTGGTTATGTTGATGGAAGTTAGCCTATTTTCAGGCACTGCGTAATATCATTGCGCCTGCTGCACCCATGGTACGGCAGCAAAGTTCCTTGATTATTACGCCGGAATGAGAGTATAGTTCCTAGCCATATCGGCCTAGAAAATCACAACTTTTCATTTTCCGTCGGTCTTAGTACACGATGTAACTACAGAAGAGTCAAGTTTTAAATAGGAAAAAATATAGAAACTCTTTGGTCATTTGCTAAGCTACAGCTAAAAGTGCTACCGCCAGACCCAGAGATCGGCTGAATGGATTCAAAAAAGGTAAAACTCAACTGTTTAACTCTAGGGGAGTTGGAAAATGAGCCTATTTTCAAAAATAGTGGAGTGTTCCTTTAAGTAAAGATCATGTTCCATGAAGATATTTTGTAAATTTCCTACTGTAAATATATCAAAACGTAATTTGTGATTAGTAATATGCATTGCTAAGAACTTCATTTGGACAACTTTAAAGGCGATTTTTTTTCAATATTTTGATTTTTTTTTTTGCACCCTCAAATTCCAGATTTTCAAATAGTTGTATCTCGGCCAAATATTGTCCCATCATAACAAACCATACATCAATGGAAAGCTTATTTATTCAGCTTTCAAATAAATTGACCCTTATGACTGGTTTTGTGGTCCAGGATCACATATATGCATAACCTTTTAAAACCCACGAGAAACTATTTAAATTAAACCTTTCAAACTGGTGATGTAAAGCAGCATGCAAAAATAAACGTCTCAAGTAGTTCAACAAAAAGTGAAAATACTCACCCTCGGTGTTTTTCCAAACCCATATGACTTTGTATGAACACAAAGAAGTTCTGAAGAATGTTCATGCTGTTCTCCTCCATACAATGAAAGTGTTAAGCTCTGAAAGGGACAAAAAGCAACATAAAAACATCATAAAATACTTTATTAAACACTTTAATCCAAGTCTTTTGGTGACATTTGATATGTTTGCCTGAGGAACAGATTCAAATATATGTCTTGCCTTGCCACCATTCACTTCTATTATACAGAAAAAAAATCAGCATGGATGTTTTGCTGTAATAATAAATTCCATTTGTGTTCTATGAAAGAAAGAAAATTCTTCTTTACAGGGTTTCGAAAGACATGAGGGTAAGTAAACAATGACAGAATTGTAATTTTTGGGTGAATTATTTTAACATTTGGCAATTCAATCCAATAATAATTGTGTAGAAGGAGAACTGATACATGATACTAGAACAGAACTTTCAGTACAGAAGTTGCAGAGAGGTTGATCCTACACAAATCTGTTTGTTATTGTGCATTTAGTATTTCAACATAATTATATCAGGTGGTAAAAGTCAGTCCTGCAACACTTTGGTGTTTCCATTAGAAATGCTTTTACTTTCACTTTTATTTTTGTCCACAAAGTGAGAGTAAGAGCTTTCTCAGTTTGAGAAAGAGGTTTCAATCATATAAAGAAATTCCGTCCCAATTTGAGAAATATTCATATGCTCAACTTAAAAAAACACCCAGCGTCCATTAACTGTCTAGTATTTCCTTAAACACAACACTGTGCACTTTACACTGGAATCGATTGTGATCACAATCACGCTCTAATTGGTGGAAAATGGGCTTCATCTTTGGTATTGAAAGTTTTACAGTAATTATGCGAGTTCTTTTAAACATGAGCCGTTAGTGTTGGAGATTTTGACACCTGCACTACTGAATGATGGACACCATATAATTATCATTTTCTTGTCCCACATTTGTCCGATTTGACCCTTTCATTTTAATTTAAGAAGCTGTTAAATCAGTTTTCTTAAATGTTCTGAATTACATAATGAGCTGCTTTTATTGCTTTTGTTCTACAGTGAAATGGAATCTGAATGACACAAGTAAACACTTCATACTGAATCTTCTGGAGAACATCGTCACAGCTCTCATCTTTATCATCGTAGTAGTAAATATTTTCATCACAGCATTTGGCATCCAAAGACCAGAGGACACAAAAGCTTAACTGGCAACTCCAGTTTAGGGTTTCCTACAGGTATATATAGTTGAACATTTATTACCAAAATCAGAAAAGTTGTCATGACATATTCAAATGTGCCACTAAGTAAATATGCCTTATGTTTTGCAGAAACTTTTTTTAAATCCCAAAATGAGCTGCTACTAGTATCCTAAATACTATACGTTGTGGACCATAAATTCTAAATTTAATTAAAAAATGCAATTACATATAATTGTTGTACGAGTAATTGTTTAATTATATACGTACTTCACATTGTTAAAATGCATTAAATGTGAAATTGGATCAAATATTTTAATAGATTTGAGATTTTGAGACTGAAAATAATCAAGACAAAGACAAACAATACCTTTCAAGCCTGAAAGGGACAGTAGCACCTCACCTTACATTGGACCTTCATACTGTCTACCTGAAAGCCTCTGATCACTGTGGTTAGGGGGAAATGGACTCATTTTACGTGTGGTTCAACAGAATGCAACTCTTGCACATGGCACGTTTGTGTTTGTTTTTACTTAAAAGTCATACTTAAAGGTCTTGCTGCATGGATAAACTGCTTAACAAAGTCAGAACAAGGTACTTACAGTTCAAGCTGATCATGACTATATGAAGAGTTTAAATCTTTTCTTACAAAATTCAGTACCTTTACAAAACATGAATACTAAATCTGATTTGCCATCATAAATCTAGCACATTTTTATCTTGTATTAGTAGACCAAAAACGTCATAAATTGAGGTTTTTATTTTTGAAGTATTAAAAAAGAACTAGCAACAATGCATGTTGTCTGTTTGCATTGATGCAGTAAACACTGAAATAAGAGCGCCATCTACTGACAAGGAGCTATGCTACAGACAACGAAGCATATTGTTTTTTTCTTTGAAATATTTGTGACTAAGTTTTAAAGTTATTTAGTGTTTTGATGTTTGTTGTGATTATTTACTACCCATATGTTTATATGTTTCTTGAACTTTTTGTACATTTTATATGGATATTGTTTGTATAAATGACCAAAGATTGCCTTTTTTCACTTTTAGAGTACAGTATTAGTCCAATGAAAACCAAATAATTAAACATAAATGCATTACGTCATTATTTCAGTGCACAGATAAATAGTAGACCTACTTACAGTTGTTTTTACATTCAATAAAGCTGCTGCATTTAAGGACAAAACAATCATTCTGACATCAATAAAACTATTTTTCAGCAATCATTTTCCACTCGTCCACAAGTGTTTGCTCTGGTATATCAAGACAATCAAAACATTAGTACAAGTACATTAGCAACAGTTCCACAGTTTTATTTAGCCTAATATTTTTTTTTTTTAGCCCCTGACAAAAAAAAACAGTTTCTCAGTTAACTATTGTGAATGTGCCATTTATCTGAAAAGTTTCTAGGCCAAAAGTTTCAAATAAGTTTTACAAAACACAATTGCACTGCAGAAACAAGGCCACAAGAGTAAATTGACAATATGAATAATTAGTACACAAACCAGTACAAACATGCTGCTAGTATAAAAGTAAACAAACAATATAAACACAACTGTTGAAATCTTAGCCCACAAAAAAGGTATTACAAAGTAACAAACTCCTAATACTCCAAGGTTCAGATTTACCTGTGGTCTTTATTGTCTTGCGTGTCAAAATATTCTGACACGTTGATCTATTTGATTTGTCAAGTTTACCCAGTTTTGAATCCACTAAATGGTGTAGTGAATTTTGTGTCCACATTTTACTAAAATAATCTCTTGCCCAAATAAGTCCCAAGTCTGTGAGAATTGAAAGGTACTGACTATAAATAATATATAAATGAGTTTGAGGTCTATTTTTCAAGTACAATAAAACAAATTCACAAACAGAACAAGGGTTGCAACATTAACAGAGCAGCTCTGCGATTCAACTTCAACTGAATACTTTAGCCTAAGTAGCGAGTTTGGTTCCTACCCAACATTTCTTAAAAGGTAATGAGTTCCTGCTCTTGGTACTGCATATAAATGGCTATTATTTCAAATGCATGACTGTAATGTTTGATTACAGATGTTAAGTAATTATATAAACCATTCTATTGTTATATTTAAATTGTAACGAGATTCTATATTTAGGCATGAAACCTTACAATTCAATCTTTGAAATTCTGCCTCAAAGCAATAATTTTTGTATTTACATGGTATGTACATATTTTTTTTTTTAAAAACCTGAATTAAAATTTTGATATTTTTGACATGGGTAATTGAGTATTTCAGAATTGATTGCTGTCTAAATTCTTTTTAAGGCAGCAAAAAATCCATTATTTTCCAACTTCTATGTACCAGATGAGAACGTCCCGCACTTTTCTACTAAGACCCATCGCAGCCAGACCCAGAGTGCTGCTGGAGCCTGACACCTGCTTGGACTCTGCAGATAAGAACATTTTGAGCACTTTCAGTCTAGGAAATTCATATTTGATGTGGGTGTGAAGATATTAACAAGTTTGTGTGCTTACCACCATAGTAATACAGCAGAGCTGCTCCTACAGCCACACTGAAACAACTAAGGAAGAAAAACGGACCTGGGCAATGACAAAAAAACTAAGCAAAAAAAACATGATGGAACATCATTTATATAAATTGTTTACTAGTGCATAATCACAGAAAAGGCTGACTTACTATGGTCATTTATTACATATCTGTCTGTGGGACTCGGGATTGGGCCGACTGGTTCACCAGAATCTACAAAAACAAATCAAACTTGGTGTTCAAACCAAAAACGCTTCCAAGTAAAGCTTAATAACAAGCTTAAAGGAATAGTTCACCCAAAAATGAAAATGTATTCACCCTCAGGCCATGCAATATATAGATGAGTTTATTTCTTCATTGGAACAGATTTAGAGAATTTTATTACATCACATCGCATTACATCACTTGCTCACCCGTGGATCCTCTGCAGTGAACGGGTGCCGTCAGAATGAGAGTCCAAATGGCTGATAAAAACATAATAATCTACAAGTAATCCACATGACCCCATTCCATTAATGAATGTCTTGTGAAGTGAAAAGCTGCATGTTTGTAATAAATTCATCATTAAGCCATTTGAACTTTAAACCGCTGCTTCTAGCCAAAATAATAACATATCCATATGTTAACAATCCATAATAAAACTTCCTCCAGTGGAAAAAGTGCATCCCCTGTTGTCCTCTCACATCAAAATCCACCAACATATTTGTTGAGAACTGTTATGGACAGTTTTTATAGGTTGAAAAATGCCTTGATGAAATTATTACATTAATTTCACCTCACTGAAGTTGTGTTCTGTACTTGTGGACTATTGTGATGTTTTTACTCACTGCAGAGGATCCTCATCTACATCTTGGATGGCCTGGGGGTGAGTAAATTTTCAGTAAATTTTAATTTTTGGGTGAACTATTCCTTTAAATAAATTTCCACAACCACTATGAATCAGAAATTAAATGCTGCATTGTAAAAACTAAATGAATATCCTCACAAGTATGACATTTTTGAGTGGTTACGAGTGGAAAATGATGGTTCTGCCAACCTCTGAGTCGGAGACGTGTGGGTAAGCTGAAATAAACGTCCTCCACGTGGAGGTGCAGTGCATGGTAAAACTCTCGACATGCCTCCTCTCCTTTGTCCTGTAGATGAGACAGCAGCTCCGCCAGCCTGATACAGGTGGGCACATCCAAATCCCTGAACTAATGTTTGGGAATATCATTATTGGAAAAAGAAGTAAAGTACAAATATGGACTGTTTATATGTATAGAGTGCTGCAGCTATAATAATAAAACCTGGAAGACTAATTCATCATGGGTTCCCTTGAGATTTTCCTATGGGGTTTTTCAGTTCATGAGTAAAATAAGGTCTGTGGTAAACATAACTTGACGATACTTAAACGTTTTGCTGCTCACTCTCACACCCCAAACATTCTTATGTAGTTACTTATTATGAACACGTTTTTAAAAATAAAAATAACTGCTTCAAAATTTGTGTTTTCAGTATACAGGTACATCTCAAAAAATTAGAATATCATGAAAAAGGTCAATATTTTTTGTCACTCATGTCAGAAAGTGAAACCCATATATTATATAGATTCATTACACAGAGTAAAATATTTCAAGCCTTTATTTCATGAAA
Source organism: Sinocyclocheilus anshuiensis (assembly GCF_001515605.1). Classification (NCBI taxonomy): domain Eukaryota; kingdom Metazoa; phylum Chordata; class Actinopteri; order Cypriniformes; family Cyprinidae; genus Sinocyclocheilus; species Sinocyclocheilus anshuiensis. The sequence continues at coordinate 121,211 of NW_015536469.1, read as the reverse complement.
TTTTGATGATTATGGCTTACAGATAATGAAAACCCAACATTTTTTGGGGGGTTTTCTAATTTTTCACACAAAAAGTGTCTCAGAAAATTAGAATATTGTGAAAAAGTTCAATATTGGAAAGTCATGGTGTCACACCCTAATCAGCTAATTACCTCAAAACACCTGCAAAGGTTTCCTGAGCCTTTAAATGGTTTCTCAGTCTGGGTCAGTATGCTACACAATCATGGGGAAGACAGATGTCCAGAAGACATTGACACCCTCCACAATGTCATTGACACCCTCCACAAGGAGGGTAAGCCACAAAAGTTCTTTTTATTGATCTTATGTAATATTCAAATTTTCTGAGACAACGAATTTTGGGTTTTCATTATCTGTAAGCCATAATCATCAAAATTTCAAGAAATAAAGGCTTGAAATATTTCACTCTATGTGTAATGAATCTATATAATATATGGGTTTCACTTTCTGAAATGAGTGACAAAAAATATTGACCTTTTTCATGATATTCTAATTTCTTGAGATGTACCTGTAAGTGTGTGTAATATAAGTTGTCCAGCAAAAAGTATAGTATAGTAAATGTATGTTTCCCACAAACCTTGTTTTACTCATAAATTGAAAAGCCCCATTATTAAAAGAAACCCATAGGAAAATCTTGATGTAACCCGTGGTGAATGAGTCTTCCGGGTTTGACGTCACGGCTGCAGCACTCTATTACTGAGGGTGGAGCTCTTACCTTGGAGGCCTCCTTGTCAGTCAGGATCTGTGGGTAGATTCTGTTGAGCTGCAGGATGAGTTTATCCACCAGTTCTGTATCTAGACGTTGGTCCGATTTCAGGAACCGGCTGTCTATTCGCAGCTGTTCATGGAAGCTCTCTGTCATTACACAGAAATAAAGTCATACAGGTTTGGAACAACATGACAGAACGAAAATTAAAAAAAAAAAAATTGGGGGGATAAACTATTCCTTTAAATAATCCAGACTAGTAACAAATATCTCTATAAATGCTGTACACATTTCAGCCAGAAGATGGAGGCACCTCATAAATATTACATTGAGCAGAGACACCGCAAGACTGTCAAACATACTTTTGAAGTAGATTGAGTGTTATTTCAATGCCTTTTAGCCAACAAAACGCCTTATAAATTCAGAAATACTTTATCAACAGATTATAGAGCTTCTGAAATGCAACATATTAAGCAGGGTAGACTTAATACACCGTAATGGAGCACAACAACTGTCGAGGCAAAACTAGTCGAAGCAGCTCAAGCTTGTGAGCATAAGATCCTATAAAACTCACTTTATAAAGTAAAAAGTATGTATTTATAGTTCTTAGTTATACTTATAAATAACAACTAGAAGTTTGACGGACCTCCCATTTTGAAGTGCCCTTCGCTGTCTTTTGTTTGGAAACGCCCATTGCATTGTATATGGAGGGGCGGAGACCGTGGTGAGAATTGCCGGAAGTTCCGATCAAAGTGAGGGTTACACACGGAAGTTCACGCAAATTCAGTTTATATTTAGTGTAAAGTCTAGATTCGATTCCCTTCGGTTGCATTGAAGAAACACTTGCTGAATATTAGTATATTAGACACGGTACGCAGTGAGCGCTATACTTTATCTAAAAGGATAATAATAAATTGAACTCAAGCTTATTTAGAATTTATAATAAAGTTATATAATGTATAAATAATATTAATTTTTATACACACACGTTAGCGTATAATAGACGGTTCCGTTTCTTTGTGGCACTTGTTTTTTTTTTTTACCCTGTAAAAATAAATATCTCTGCACGTCCTACTAGTGTCACCGACTGTCAATGTATGTTCAGATATAACAGGGGAAATAAGTTTTTAAAAAATAAAGAAAAGATGTCCATGTTATCCATCAACACCTGAGCAGGAAATATTTTTTCTTAATATCAGCACAACCCTGATTTGATCATTAGTAGGCTACTACGGAACAGTTGTGCAATATTGCTTTTATACAATAGTTAAAAAAAACAGTAATTTATCATTTTTAAGTATATAGAATTGCACTCAACCTGCTCCTCTCTCCAGGCAAATCCTTTCCCCACTCTGCTTTCTTGGAAAAGTGTCTAATTGTCAACTACCAATATACAACTTGAAGCTAAATGTAATATTTTATATTAGTTTATTGAGAAATGTTAAGACAGACATGGGCCTATAATGAGTTCCTCATGATAAACTACAGAGAAGCATGTAAAATATGTAAAAATGTAAAAAAAAAAAAAGAAGCACAACACTGAACATCAGCACTGTGTAAAAAAAAATAAAAACACAAAGGAAAAAAAACACAGACGAGGCAGCTTACATTGTACCTGTAATATTTCAAGAAGAGATGCAAAGAGGCAGCGCATCTGCCAGTAATAACGCATACAAACCTGTCATTAATACTGAACTGATAGCCAAGGTTATGAATAAATATGAACAAACAAGTGAAGTCATTCCATACAAATGTGTAAAAATAACTGAAAATGTCATAAAGCTATGACATGGCTGATGAAGCGGTTTCAGCAAATAGAAAACTATTGCATACACTCCAGAAACAACACAAAATTGCACTTAATTTGTAGTCAAAAGAAAAAAAGAAAGATAAAAAGATTATTTAAAACTTTACAATATCTTAAATTTGAAATGGCACTAATGTTCCGAGGTAAAGTTTTCTGCTTGCTGAAATACAAACAAAATAAAATAATTAGCAAGTTTACACATAGGAAAATAATGACTAAATGTCAACAGACAGCCATCAGAAATCATTACTTCCTTAAAGGAATGTATGATTTGAACACACCTAATACTTACTAAATTTAAAATCTCCTAAACAAGAAATCTGAGCTGACATTCAGAAGGAGTGTTTAATTATTGTCCAAATTAGACGTTCACACACTGGGCCAAGTGGGCTAGATCTGAGACTGACAGAAATACTGAAGACTATGGCTCTTAGAATGGTTCATGAAAACAAAAAAACAATAGTGGCATAAAAGGCACAGAAGGTCTTATGAGAGGGTTATACAATACAGATAATCAATGTCTAAAAACAAATATGTATTGCAATGTAAAATACAAAATGCTGACCTAAATGCAGTATTTGGCAAAAAAGTAGAAAGTATTCCAATTTGGAATTGATATTTTTTATGTCTGAATTTAACATATCCTTGACCCACAATGACAATTGACTCCAAACTTCTCAGGAGCAAGTCAAAAGTTATTGTTCCACAAGTGGAGTTACACTACATGACTATCAAGATAATGTTCCGTTAGAATGTTTGACTATTGAACAGAACAAGAAACATATATAGGCCTATTTAACATAATTGTTCTCCCTGGAATATGCTTAGAACCTGACAGTTCTAAGCATAAAACACTATAAACAAACCACAATTCTTATATTATTATTTTTTTCAGTTAAATACATAAAATTTGCAAGAACAAAACAAACAAAAAATGTGCCAAGCATACTGAAATGTGCAACTCTTACATAATATTAACTAGTGCACTGAAAGTGCACATTAAACAAAAACAAAGCAGAAAAAAATAACCCCCCCACAGTAACAGGCAAAATAATGATTACACAGATTGGTTGGCTTTACATGTGAGCCTGTGTTTTCTTGCAGCCACATCCAGGGACAAATTTCTTGTTTCCAAAATTGGACCAGGCATGTGTATTCTGGACGAATAGTGTAGAACAAAGGAAGAGGGGAAATAACCGTTTGCAGATAATCTCCAGAGCTAATAAAATTACTGCAAAATTGAGAAACAAAATGACCATCAGAATTATTACATCATAGCTGACCCAAATGTATTGTAAATAATTAATATAGCTAATAAGTCAAGTTGATAACACTGGACATAGACAAGTGAATGTTACCGTCAACAATGAGACAGGATAGATCCATTAGTACACAGCAGAACATGTAAGAATCATTTTTCCAGATGCAATGGACTGCAGGAAGCAGAAGACTCACATGCAACAGACAACATGCCAACTAATACAAACAGTTCAAACTGAGAGCAACAGATCATGCACGATAAAGTGGTTCAGAGTCATCACTGTAAAGATAACATGGACAATGTGTTATGCTGGCTGAAAGGCTAGATGAAACAGTACGAACAAAATCAACAAAGACATGGAATGACATGATAAAATAGTTGAAACCAACTTCTTAAATTCATCTTGAAGAAATTTAGTCTAAAATTTCTGAATTAACATCTTTTCTGTGCATGAAAACTCTATAAATCTAGACATTATCTTCAACAAAAGACACCTATCATTTTTTGTCATTTTTAGAACAAAATCTTTATCATGAATTATGTCCTGTAGGGTTGCAACCTGGATTGCAAAACTCCCAGCAGGCTCAGTAAGGTGCGTCTCTGTTGGGATTACACAGATTTATTCGCACTGACACAGAGATTAACAGACTAGCTTTGTGAAACTGGGTTTAACTCAATGACATTCAGTGCTGGTTGGGTTGCAGTAGAAACACTGGTCTCAGATGTTCAGAGAGAAAAGACAAATTTAGACAGACGTAGATGTATTTTAACATGTTTAGTACTTTTCCTTAATTGTTTCCTCAATCCTTGTTTATAGATATATATGGGTTGCAACTAAACTCACTGGAATACAATGAAATTGGAAACAATGCATTGCATTGTACATTACACACCAATGTGCTTTGGTCATATACTGCACATTTTGACAATCGTGGTAGGTCATGCAGTTAATCAATGCATACCGGAAAATTGTATGCACTACAGCCTGCTTTCCTTCTTTATTTTTTTTTTGGCATTTTTGCCTTTATTGTGACAGGACAGTATTTAGACAGGAAGCGAAGTGGGAGAGAGATGGGATCGGGAAAGAGGGGATGGGATCGGGAAAGGCCTGCGAGCCGGGACTCGAACTCGGGACGCCCGGAGCGCAACATCGCTATATGTCGGCGCCAGACTGCTTTCTTTAAAAAACAAAAAAACAGCAGGTAGTACAAATGTCAAGAGTGCCGAATGTCGAAACTAAAGAGATTCATTTCGGTACCAAAATATTGGAGTCTGCCTATTACAAAAAAAAAAAATTTAGTGATTGTGATAACCCTAGTAGATAGCATTACCAACCCATTCAATCTCTCCAGATAGATCTACAGGAGAAGGACTAGGCCCAAACCTTTAGACAAGTATTAATGAAGCCAGCAACTGTTAGCACAAACAGTGACATGCTAGCATTGTTTTGTCCCAAGCACACATACAGTAAAAGGATTGTTAGTTAGCATGAGGATGCTGATGAGTGACAATTACACACAGGTGTTAATCGGATCCAGTGTCACACAGAATTTTATACTTCTCACTGCAGAAAACCGCAGGACTTCCAATGAGGCCGTGTGGTTGTGGTCGGTTCTTACAGGGAAGTCTAGGACTTACATGGGGGCTGGAAAACGACAAGGGTCCTCTGCCACGGCCAGATGAAGCCTTCCCACGGCCGCCAGGCCCAGCACCGGATCCTCTTCGGGATTGCTCGTGGTCAAACTCCAGATCCTCCAGTCGCTGAGTGAGGGCCAGTTTCTGCTGGATGGCCATACGCAGGAGGGAGTTCAGAGTCTTCTTCTCATCTTCTGCTGCAGCCAGCTGCCTCTGCATGTCGTCCAATTGAGTTACATACTCATCACACCTAAAGAAGAAAATGGGAAAGAGGGATAGTGCAAGAAAGATTTAGTACCTGAAATGCATAACCCTACTGTTCTCTGGACAGTAGCAGGAATTTCTGCCAGATAAAGAAAGCTGGAAGAGAAGCAACTTTCAGTTGTCTTCCTGCAGTACCTGGTGGCAAACATTGCCCTGAGAGAGGAGAAAGTGGCAGCATCTTCTTTAAGAGCCTTCAGCTCGTTCCTCAACTTCATCATAGTTTCGGTGACCATGGCCTTTTCATTCTCATATTTGCTCTTTAAGTTTGCCAGGGCAACCTCAGCTGTCTAAAAGGGCACAGAACCACACCACAGTTCAGAAAACGCTCTTGAAATACTACAATCTAAGGCAGTCCATTTGGATGGTCTACAAGAAGATCAATATTCTGCCGTCATATACACCCATGCCAACCTAATCGTTTTTGTTCTCACCTGTTTGTTGGCCTTGAGCACAGTCCTCAGCGTGGCAATCTGTTCTCGCTTAGTGCTCAGCAGGGACTTGAGCTTCAAAATCTCCTCCATGCAAGCAGCTTGGTCTTTATCCGCCACGGCGGCCAACTCTAGAGAAGCAATTCTTTGCCTGGATAGTTCTGTGGTACGGTCCACCGCCTTCTGCAAGTGGCGTATCTGATCTCGAATTATTGCTACTAGGTTGTAGATGTCCATTGGTTCAGGACGTGGATCTTCTCTGACTGGTGTCCCAGAAGTTGAGCTGTCAGCAGCGGTGGAGGTTGACCTGGGTGCCTCGGCTGTGCTGCCACTGGTTTGGGTCAACGTAGACTGACGATCTTTACCATCGGTCTTGTTTCCTTTACCCTCTTTGTAAAAATCAAGCATGACACGATTCGGGGTTTCATTGTTGCACATGCAGACATGGTGGTAGAGGTTTGCAAGCTCGTTCTGAATACTTTCCGTACCCACTGTATATATATATATATATATGTGTGTGTGTGTGTGTGCGCGTGTGCGTGCATGTGTATTAGGGTTGTGACGGTGATGAAATTTTCCCACTGGTTAATCGACATGTGACAACACCGGTAAAACCTGTATCCCTGAGGGGTGGGGTTCGTTGGGGTTTTCCCTCTTTTGCTCACTTTCTTTCACTATTAAATAGTGAATGCCCTAAATGCCCTTGCGCGTTTTACTTTCACTTTTGAATTAGCGGCAATTCTGTGTCAACTGCTTGAATGGACAACAACAAAACGGTACAACGACAAACTCACTTACATTAAACATAGACATCGGTCTTGTTTCCTTTACCCTCTTTGTAAAAATCAAGCATGACACGATTCGGGGTTTCATTGTTGCACATGCAGACATGGTGGTAGAGGTTTGCAAGCTCTTCACTAAAGGCAACAAGCTCATCCTGGGCAACGCTGAGACTGCCTTCTGTCTCGCCCGCAACTGTACTCACTTCCTTTAGCTCCTTTTCCAACCGAGTGACTTGATCTCTGTCTGTGCGACTGCTGCTCTCCAGCTGAGACACTTGAACGCTGAGGTCACGCACCTGTCCCTCCAGTCGTGCCCGTACCTCTTCATACTCGGCCTTCATCTAGAAGAATCATGCATAATCAAGTTGCCACGAAATGTGCCTTCAACACATTAATAAAACATAAATAATACTGAACAAAACTCGACTTTTCTCAGTCCCACTCACCTCATCATGCTCTGATTTTAGTGTCTTAAGCTCCTCTCGCAGTTCACCTGCCTCTGCTATGGCTACCTCATACTTGCAGCGAAGAATCTCTGGCCCATTGATATCCAGCTCATAATAGTCCACATCATTGTCCTCTCGACTGTCCCGCTCTCGCTCACTGTCCAGGGCCGACTGCCGCTCCTTGCCTGCCTGTAGTCTCCTCATTACGCCCAAATCATCGCTAAGTCTCATCATAGCTTCCTGCTGTTCGGCTAATGTTCCTCGAGCATGCTCTAGCTGCTTCTGAGAGTCCTGTAAAGTGGTGAGAAGAGCTACCTTCTCCCGCTCCACCTGCAAGGTGAAATGGAGGGGGAAAATGCTACATTTTAAGTGGTCTGGAACAAGGTGACTATGTCAACGAGGTTGACCAAAAGGTTGAAATGCGAAGGATTGCATTTGTAACGGTACACATAAAAATGTCCATACCTGTAAGAGCTGTTGCTTGAGTTTCTGGATTTCTGAGATGTTCAGCTCTGTCAACAAGTCATCCACCAGACTTGGTGCGGGACGGAAGTTTCCATCTCTTTTGGGTGAAGACAATCGGTTATCTTCATCGTTAGCGTCGCTGACTTTAGCAAATCCGTTTTCAAACATCAGAATGGCATTGTCGTTATTTGGTTCATCTGCACTCAGTTTGAGCCCATCCAATGAGCTGGCAAGGAGCGAGTCTCCCAGGGTCATGTGATGTGTCAATTCTTTTCGAAGAGCTGCTTTCTGCTCCCGCTCGGTCTTTACGGTTTCTAGAACCTCCGTTAGCTGACGCTCAGCTATTTCTCGTAACCGAACAGCATCCTCTAGCTGGCTGTTCAAGTATTGCACTTCCTCTTCCAAGCGTCGATTCTCATGCTTAAGTCCCTCAAACTCCACCTTTGGAAGAGATTTAGGAGAAACCAACCAAAGATTAAGGTTATGGCAACAGTAGACTTGTACATAAGCAACTATGTGAAAGCAGTAGTTATCATGAGGAAGACACTTTCATCCAAAGTGCCTCCAAGGTGATGGTGCATGGTCTTCTCTTTGTGGGCAACCTTTTGATTACTATTCATGAGCTTGGTCTACTCTTCCACACCCACATTTGGGATGTGATCAATGGTCAGTGCTACTAACCTGACCCTGTTTAAGGGTGGAGACTTGTTTCTGAAGGCTGATGTTCTCCTCCTCCAGTTCAGTGTAGTCTTGCAGCAGACGAGACTCTCGGATCTTGTACTCTCGAATGTCGTCACGCAGACGACTGCGCTGCAGCTCCACAATTTCATTATTCTTAAGGACACAACAAACTTTAGTTGACAAATGACTAATAAAGAATATAGATTCACATATAGAATATAACTCTACTGGTTTCATAACTCACTGGGTTTGTTTGCTGTTGAGTACATTTCTATGTGGACAACTTTCATAAATATGTTTAATAAATTCAATACTCTTAATAAAACCCTCTACAGCACAAACCTCTCTCAGCTCGAGTGCGAGGGTGGCCAGACGTTCGTTCTCCGCCTGGGTGCTGGTGAGAGTGTTTTTGGTTTGTCGTAGGTCAGCCTGCAGTTCTTGCACTCTCTGCTCATAGTACGCCTCTTTAGATGCCGACTCCAGGATGAGGGACTCCTCCCTGCTTTCCCCGTCTGCAGCCACCTTTCTATGGGTGGAGTGAACCTGGCCATATGCCTGTATGAATATGATTTAAGAGAGATCAGGGTTAGAATTATGTTTGAAGTCTATCAAGTTGTAGTGGTACGGCTATAAACAAATTACTTGTTTTGTAGGGTGGAGGCTGGATGAGGATAGGCTTGAAATTAACAGTGTTGGTGCTTATTAATCTTAATTGTACTAAAGAAACGCTATGGGATTTGAGGCAAAAGTTAAATGGCTAAATGTAATCAAGACCCAAGGACTTTGTCAGTTGAAATTCTTTAACACACATCTAACATTAACATTTTTCTTCAGATTTGCCCCAAAATTAGCACAAAAAAATTCTGAAGTCTTTTGATCCTGTCTAGGCCTATTCTAGATATTGAAGCCAAATCTCAGGATTCCCACAGACAGTTTAGTTTGATGTACGTGGGTCATTTTGTAAGACACAAAGATGCATTACCTGCAAACTGATGATGTAACCAGCTAGAGACAAAACTAGTTGAATTCTGTGCTCTTTTTATCAAACACTCCATCTCTTTCTTTCCCCCCTAAATTTGTGTGCCAGTCTGAATGATGTCATTAGCATGCTACAGCCCGACTAAGTTGCCACACACACGCAACCATGGCAGCACAAGCCATAAATGTTAAAAGCTCCATTTGTGCTGGTGGCCTGGCTGAATGGCTAACAGAAAAGCATGCAGGGATCACTGATGTATGATGGACAAAGCACATTGATGCAAGGCCTAACAATCTGACACATTCAAATATGGGCAGGTTTGTATGGGCACAATATCTTCTTTTGTGTTCAACAGAAGAAAAACTCGTACAGGTTTAGAACAAGTGGAGGGTGCAGGGCCGCGAATAAAAATACACCATGCTATAGGCCTAATATAAAATAAATAACATGTATTAGATTATGTATTTGGATATTTACAGTATTTACACTATTAAAGACTACTTTTTGTAAAAGTTGACATTTAAAGGTTGATTTGAAGTGTCAGTTATTGCATTATTATTGCGGTAAAATCTGGACACAGGGAACGCATTTTGTTACTCATACTAGCTACATATAATAACTTGATCTGTCACATGAAAGTAATCAAAATAAATATTGACTCAGCGCGCTGCCCCTCTGCCCTCATCATCTGAGGTGCACCTCTCAGCCCCTGCCCCTGTGCACACCCATTCCCGAACCCGGACGTCTGTTAACACTCTGCTAATGATCCACTGATTCCGCTAATCCACTCTGTTTTCTCGCTCGCTCCCCAGTATCACTCACAGTCTCTGTCCGAGCGCTGGAGTGGAGACAACAGTTTCAGAAGTTCGTCCCATCGACAGGCAGTGAAAGGGCATGAATCTATTACAAACAGTGGTTGAATTAATAATTTGGTAGTTTGTTTTTGTATTTGTGTCGGTAATGTTTTGCTCCTGGTCTTTTAATAATGGTGCCAAGTTAACAGTGTGTACAAAATATCCACGTTCTCGAACGAGAATTAGAATTATTGTCGAATCAAATTGTTGAACCTGATATGATCAGATATAAATAACACCAAATTTGCTGTTATTGGCACACTTTGTAGAAAAATAATGCCTTCACAAAAAGAAGACAGAAAGAGCGAAGGGAGGCTGCTCAAGGCAGTTCAACACTGCAAACGTGGATCATATTAATAGTAGGACTATACATAATCTAAATGGAATATTGGCTACTATAAATGTTCTAAAAGATTTTTACGTTAGCATAGTATAGCATAATATATAGATTTATGCTGTATAATATTAAATTAAATGTCTAATACTTCCATTCAAGATGAGGCAGCAGAGGCAGGCTCAGAGAGTTAGGAAGAGCCCACTGAGCATCAGCCAAATCAGACAGGTACAGGTAAGCCTGTTAAACTGGCTGAAAGTAGCAGCTCAAGCAGGGGTGTCCAGTCCTGCTCCTGGAGGGTTGCTGTCCTGCAGAGTTCAGCTTCAACCCCAATTAAACCCACTTGAACAGCTAATCAGGCTCTTAATAAGCATAAAAGAAACTTCCTGACAGGTGTGTTAGAGGCAAGTTGGAGCTAAAATCTGCAGGTTAATGTCCCTCCAGGACTGAGCTTGAGCACCCCTGTGCTATAGTGTGATAAGAAGAAAGATAGACAATTACAGCAATATAAATTGAATTAGCATGAAGCAGTATTTACAATATGTTAAAGGTTTGTTATTCATTTTCTATATTAAGATGATTCTGCCTCAGAGTCAACTCAAATCAAAGTGAAGGTCATGGAACTGAGCCAGTGACAGAAAATATTCAGATTGAGACAGAAAGGTACTACAGGGAGAAAGAGAGAGAAGAGACAGAGGCAGAACAAGAAGATATGGAAAGTGAGGCAGCCACAGCAGTGTACACAAGAAAGAAAGAGCCAGAAGACTTTGAGTTTTAGTTCCAATTACAAAATCCATCAGATCCTGCCCATGTAAAGAAATACAATATAACATACAATGCGGCCTTCACAAAATTGTCAAATTCAGTAGGACCCTGTCATCCAATTTTGCAGTTGAACAAGGACGATCATTTCAGAGGCAATGGTATGAAGAACACACCTGGTTAGAGTATTCTCCTGTGAATGATGCGATGTACTGTTTCAGCTGCAGGCTTTTCATGAATGATGAGAAGTATAAGAGCAGGACAGGTTGGAAGTCAGTAGGGGTAAGTCTATGGAAGCAGACTAAAGAAAAAATGAAGGAGCATAGCAGGACAGAGTCACACATGCTAGGCATGATTCGGTGGAATGCCTTTAAAAGAAAAGCATTGGATGCAGCTTTAGAAAAAAGAAGACTTTGAAATGCAAGCAGCCAAAGAAAGAGAAAGGTAAAACAACAGGGAGATTATCTACTGACTATTCGATATTATATTGTACTTAGCAAAACAAGGCATGGCCCTCAGAGGTGACGACGAAAGCCTGTCAGGTTCAAACAAAGGAAATTTCTTAGAGCTTGTGGAGTTGGTTGGCCAATATGACAGTGTCCTGAAGCTTCATCTTGACAAAATCAAGGAAAATCACATCAAAAACCTCAGGTGTCTCTCCTCTCAAACTGAATACAAAATGACCTAATTAGAGCCCTAGCTGTTTATGTGAAACGCTCCATACTGAAGGAAGTGAGGGAAGCATCAATATTTTAAATTTTACTTGATGAGACAACTGATATTTCACACATCGAACAGGTGTCCTTTGTTGTGCGTTATGTGCATGACATGATGATAAAGGAGCGCTTTATTCAGCTCTGTGATGTTCAGTCAACAACAGGAGAACAACTTGAAAACCTAGTAATGACTGTGCTGAAGGAGAACCAGCTGAAAGTTGGGGACATATATGGCCAAGGCTATGATGGAGCTGCCAACATGAGCAGGCCTTATAAAGGACTACAGTCAAGCATACAAAGGCAAAATGAAAAGGCATTATATGTTCATTGCCATGCTCATTGCTCTAGTGGAGAGCGCTAAGTCAAGCATACACTTTGTCAGTTTTTTTTCACAGTAGTTGAAAAACTTTACACCTTCATTGCCAACTCCACAAAACAACATGCAGCATTTGTACAAACACAGCAAACCATGAATCCAGGCCAGCGTGCCCTTGAGCTACAGAAGCTCTCAGACACCCGATGGAGCTGCAGGGAAACAGCCCTAAAGACTCTCAGAAAATGCCTCCCTGCAGCTGTGCAATTCCTAGAAGATCTGACAAAGTCTGAGCCACCTGATCCAGCTGCAGGGGAAGCAAACATGCTGCTGCACAGCATTAACTTTGAATTTATCCTTTGCTTGGAGATAACAACTCCAATATTCATGAAAACAGCAGTTGCTTCAAATGCTCTTCCGTGGCAAGACCTGGATTTGGCAGCAGCATACACTGTTGTAAACGGTGTCATTCACAGAATGAACACAATGAGGACTGAAGAGCAATTCAAAGAAATACATCACAATGCTACCATTCAAGCAGAGACAAGAGGGATCAATGCGCCTGAAGAAATTCCAGGGCAAGCAAGATGGCGAAAAGTACCAATAAAGTTTAAGTACTGCTCCACATCAGCAACAGAGGACCACCAGCCACAGACTCTAGAGGCGTACTACAGAGGAAGGATGTACTTCACTTTTTTGGATTCCCTGATTCAGGAACTCCACAGACGATTTCAAGGGAAAGGCAACACTGAAAAAATTGTGATGTCACTGCATTGTTTGATTGAGCCATCAAAGTGGAAAGACACTGCAAATGCTGAAGCACTTAATGCTGCCCATACTCTCTGTGAGTTCTACGGTTTTCAAGAGGAGGAAGAACAGCTGCTAACTGAGCTTAGAGTTTTCCACTCTTCATACACATGCTCACAAAAAAGTGTCCATGCAATTTTGGAAACATTCAAAGACTTTGAAGCTCATGTTGTGTTCCCAACACTTTTCAAGCTGCTGAAAAACACTGCCAGTCTCCACAGCCTCTGTTGAACGCTCATTCTCAAAGTTGAAGCTGGTGAAAACTAAACTTCGTAATGCATGTGGACAAGAACGACTCAATGATCTTCTGCTTCTGACCATTGAAAAAGACATCCCAATCATCAAAGATGAGGTTATCAAGATCTTTCAGGACATGGTATCAAATAGAAAGGTTTTGCTGTAAAAAAAAAGGAACATCAACATGTAAAACATTTATATGTAAATATGTAAATAGTTTGTTATAAGCAATGCGTAGTTGTGATTATTCTATCAAAACATCTTTAATAATTTCTAAGTGCGTGTGCCGTCTTCTCCTGCCCCAACCCGTAGTGCCCCTTTTTTTAGTTTCGGTCACTGCCCCTCAAAATGTCTGTGCACGGCCCTGCCTGGGAGGGTAAGTAAAATAACTGAAGGCATAGAAAAAAGCTGAAACCAGGTTTAATTCAAATCAACCCCTGGGAAATGAAAGTGCCTGTAAAATGATGAAACGTCCATTAGCAACCCTGGACCATAATAATATCAGAATGTGTGTGAGACAGAAAGAGACGTGGAAATGGTGTCAGCACTAAGTTGTCCTCCTGCCACAGCAGCTGCTGGCAGCTGTCCACCTATCACTCTGGGTTGCCAAGACATTTCTTTAGAACCTTATTCTGATTCCGATTCCATGGATAAAGGCCATGCCAACAACACACAGACCTCCAACACTGTGTGTTTCTCTCTATTCCCAAATTACTGATTAACAAAACCTATTTTTGTGATCAGGTCTTTAAAGGGGTCATATGATGCTGCTAAAACGAACATGATTTTGTGTATTTGGTGTAATGAAATGTGTTTATGCGGGTTAAAGTTAAAAAAAACATTATTTTCCACATACTGTACATTATTGTTTCTCCTCTATGCCCCACCTTTCTGAAACGCGTCGATTTTTACAAAGCTCATCGGTCTGAAAAAGCGAGGTGTGCTCTGATTGGCCA
>NW_015536469.1:104482-106418 GCF_001515605.1 Sinocyclocheilus anshuiensis | reverse complement strand
GCGGCCTAGAGTGAGCAGAGGCCGGGGGCTAGAGTGAGGAACGGCCGGAGGGCTAGAGTGAGCAGAGGCAGCAGGCTTCATAACGGCGTGGCCGGCGGATTCGACGAAGGAGTGTCCGGAGGGCTTGCAGCAACCAAATGTGACGACCCCGGGCTGGACTCTGCTTCGTCCATGGTGAAAGCCGATCCGGTGATCCACAGCGCAAAGTTGTTGTATTTCCTCAGCAACCAGCACGGATCAGCTCCAGGCATGACGAAGCAGATATCTTCCTCTTTTGGAAGACCAAACAAAGTAGTTTCGCTTTCACAACGAAACACACAGCGCCTTCACGACATGGCGACGGCAACAACAATACTACAGCGAGAATAAAAGTTATGCCTTCTTTCTTTGCGTGAACATTTGGGCGGCGTTATGCAAATCTTCCCACATCGTGACGTAGATATGTGGGGGCGTGTTAGAACGAGCCGTTTTAGGTAGGCGTGGCTGACTCTTAACTTTTATAAAGAATATCTCTTTGGATTTGAAACTTTAGTCTTTGCAACTTTACAGATCTTCTTTATGCACCAAGAGCTTGTAACACTCCAAAGAGAAAGGAAAAATTTAAATTTAAGTCGTGCAAAACGTGCTTATAGTTCAAAGCAGCTTATATAATGCAATTAATGTCATGCACGCATAACTTAGGCAAAGAGCACAGATTTGGATTTGTCCCGATTGAGAAAGTTTTTATTTCGTTTTATTTACTGGTATATTACATTATTTCTGAACATCATCATTTTGTGAACATCATGTGAATTATTCTGAACATCATGTGACTTTTACACCAATGCAACTTATTTTTCTCACAAATTTTAATCAATGCGATTTAAAAAGCAGAAATGTAGAATTTGTTATTGCAAATTTTGTCCATCTAGAAGTAATAACTCGGCAAATACAGCGACTATAGGACGTGTTACAAGCTGGACTCAAACCTCTGTCACCCTCATGAGCACTACAGCTCAATGTGTTGGAGTAAAATACATTCATCATCGCTAGACCTTATCATGGTTATCGGGTGGAAATATGCATTTAAACTGTAGAATTCTACATCAAGTATTTTTAATCAGATAAAGCAGGGCTCACTGGAGGGCCACTGTCCTGCAGAGTTTAGCTCCAACTTGCCTCAACACACCTGCCTGGAAGTTTCAAGTATGGTTTCAAGCTGGTTCAGGTGTTTAATTAGGGTTGGAGCTAAACTCTGCAGGACATCGGCCCTCCAGGTCTGAGTTTGGAGACCCGAGATAAAGCTACAAATCTTGATATATAAAAAAAGAACATTCCATTTAGAAAACTGCTGTTTTTCCATCACTAGGCTTAAGAAACCTCAAATATTTACTTCTGCTTCTTTAAATAGTCACAAACCCTATAAACCACACCAGTCTGTAGATAGGCTGTATCAACATGGTGAGGGAGTCCCACCCCTGCACAGCTGTGGACCCACCACACTGCTGGAGGCTCTATTCTCATCCCTCTTGTTGAAGAAGACTACATTTCACCCTTCTTTCAAGCTTTAAACCCTTTCTGATGGACTGAACAGCTGACAAAGTATTTCATCCTGGATTTGCCACTGTTTATTTGAGATATGACTGTGATGGACTTAGAGCTCCTTCAGCACACTCCACATTCAACATAGAAGAATTACACTATTTACTTACTATCTACTCCAAGAAAAAGGGATGTACAATATAATGGAGATGTTATCAGTATTTGCCATTAGGGCTGAACGATTAATTGCATTTGTGATAATATCGCGATATGAGAAAACGCGATTTTTCAATCGCAGAGGCTGCGATTACACTCGGTCACGTGACACGCGAGAGTGAAGAGGTGTGTTCCACTTGAAGATCGATCGGTGTATGACATCAAAGTACGGCGAGAGAAAGCATAAGGAGACGTCCGC
>NW_015536469.1:88110-104206 GCF_001515605.1 Sinocyclocheilus anshuiensis | reverse complement strand
CGCGACCAAAAAAGTTTGAGAACCACTGGTCTAAAGTTATCAGAAGTGCAGTCCACGTTTACATATGTTTATTACAGTGACTTTGAATTACCTAAAGTAGTGTGGTAAAGCAACAGATTTGTTTTTATATTTCTGCAATCTACTTTAGTTTGTGTGATTTGTTACTGACTTTCATATTAATGTTTACACCAGGCTATTTAAACATAATTATTACATGCTTACAAGATTGGAAGTTCAACAAATCAGTCAATTTACTGTGATTGTAGTTGTTAAATAAAAATGTAATTCATATCAATTCATGCATCACCTAATTTCATCGTAACATATAGGCCTGGCCTACAGAAAATAACATTTATGTTTAATCTATCAATAATAGTGTGTTGGTCATACTATACAATGATTTATAGTTTGTCTTTGTTGAATAATACAGAACATAAAGAGCTTTAAAAAATAATTGCATATTAAATCGCAATATTGGTAAAAAAAAATCGCAATTAGATTATTTTCCAAAATCGTTCAGCCCTATTTGCCATTCATGCCATTTTATGGAGTGATTCAAATTTTGGGGTATTTTTTTAAAGAAATTTGTTATTTTATTATTTGCAATAAATTGATCAAAAGTGATAGTAAAGACATGTATAATGTTACAAAAGATTTCTATTTCAAATAAATGCTGCTTTATACTTTCTGTTCATTGAAGAATCCTGAACAGAAAATATATCGTGGGTTCCACAAAAATATGAAATCGGCATATTAGAATGATTTCTGAAGGATCATGTGACACTGAAGACTGTGGTAATGATGCTGAAAATTCTGCTTTGTATCTGAGGAATACATTAAATTTTAAAATATATTCATATAGAAAACTGTTAATAATCTTTTACAATATCACTGTATTTTTGATTAAATAATTGCAGCCTTGGTGAGCATAAGAGACATTTCAAAAACATTCAAAAATCTTACTGACCCTAAATTTTGAATGGTAGTGTATATATATATACACCAATAAGAGAATTATTTTTCCGGTTGCACATCTTTTCTAATTTGCGTAAAGCATGTAAAACTCTAGATTTGAACTGTAGTGTAAACACTATTATCTCAATATTTACAATATTTACAATATTTATCTCTGTCTGTGGTCATATTAACGTAACCTAGCAAAAGACCTTATTGTCATATGGCATAAGGAACACTACTCTTGCCGAGACTGTGTCTTACTATGCTAAGAGAGTGTTTTGAGAATGAGAATGTGTGCGTTTGTGTGTTGGAGTTCAAACAGGTGAGAGAGCAGATTTGATGTACTTGGATGGGATTAACTAGTCTCCTCGTTTCACCTCACCCTCCGTCTGATCCAGAGTGTCTGAGCCTTGATCACTACGCCTATCTTTAATGCACTCAGCATGTGCACTCTCTCATGGTTTAACATCAATATTTCACATCTGACATCACCCAGCATTTAACAGAAAATAGAAAAAGCAACAAAAAAGCATTTGAAACACACCTTACCACAACAAAAATAAGAGAGCTCAAATTACTTGAGAAACATAGAATCTTTGAACTTTTAAAAATTGTTCTGCACACCGCAGGACCATTTAAAATAAATTAGTGAAGGTACAAAAATAAATAATAAATGGTGACTAAAAACAGGACTTAATTATATTTAAATGTTAAACTAAATCTAAAAAAATAAATGAATTCAAATAAATAAATGGTGAGTAGTAATAGGACCTAATTATATTTAAATGTAAACCTAAAATAAAATTAAATAAATAAGTAAATGGCAACTAGTAATGGGACCTAATTATTTAAACGTTAACCTAAAATCTGAAAACAAAAATAATAATAATATACATATTAACAATAAATATTAATTAAATTAATATCTTCAGCTGAAATAAATAAATAAATTAATTAAAAATAAATGTAAACAAACAAATAAATGTGACTAGTAACAAGACCTAATTGACCATAAGCACGGAGCGCTCTTTGGAACTTCCGCATAAAGATAAGCCAGCTCGTAAACTTCCGGTGAAGCCTCATTTGGTGTTGTGGTATATAGGTAGAGACTCTTGAGACCCTCACAGAAACCTCTCCTGCCTCGTTCTTGTCAGAAACTAAGAAACAAAATAATTTCAACACCGTAAATAATGATAGCGGCATTAACATACAGTTTCATGTTATTTAACAACATATCATTTTATATGCCAAGCCTGGTAATCCCGGGAGAGTACCTACCTACACACAATTGTACATTAAATGCTGACAACTAAACACAATCGTAACTGTTTAGGCTAACGTTAGCTAGCTAGCGATGCTATCTCGTAAACAGCATCATAATTGTATTCTTGATTATTGATAACTTAGCTTCATAGTCATGAACACATTTTTAAAACACATAATATTTTAAAGCCTTTCTTATTTCTCAACTCTACAGCTGTGCAGTAAAAATCACTTTAAAGATTCACTTTCCATTCATAAAGGTGACATGAAAAAATGTGCCAAAAGTGTCTCCTGGCAGAAAACAAAGACTTTTAAGATGAAATTGACATGAACATAACATTATAAGCCGTAAATGACAGCAGAGGATCACTCAGTAGTTCAGTTGCCATTTCAACTCCCTAGTTTTTTCACGTCTTGCTTTTGGATTTATTATGAAATGACTATTATAAAAAATTTGTTTAATCAAATTAATCATCATTATTATGCACTGAAAATTATTATTATTATTTTACTACATCTATCTTTTCTGTATTAATGAGTTTGAATTGCTTTAGTTAATAAAATGACTCATGCAAGATAATCTGCCTGCTAATCTGATTTCATGCATTGACCTACTACAGAAGTCTAGTGGCTTGGATTGATACAAAAGCATTTTATAAACAAAGCGTTTTATAGCTTCTAGCTGAAGCCCCTTGCTGACACCCCAAGTGTGAGATCAGTCTAGTCTAGGTGCTTTTTTTAGCCTGATTTCTTCCCAGATCTTCTTACTACATGACAAAGACTGCGTCCTCTATTTAGAGCCGTGCAGAAAAGATTAGAGTGGAAGGAAGTATACAGAACCGAGACGAGCTCGAAATAAACTATAATTCTAACAATCAGGATTAATGGCTGAGCTTTGCTGCATGTTTGTGTTGACAGGAAGCTGCAGGGGAAAAGGAGAGAGGAAGAAGTTGTGCAAAGGTGCCGAGAACACATTCAAAACGGAGTTGAAAATAAAGAAAACTGTAAGAAGTCTATTTAGGTCTAAAACAATTCATATACATCCCAGTCGAGGTTTATTTTAGGATGGCATATCAGGAAGAAACGTCTCAGTCACTCAAAAAACGGACTTCAACATCTCACTTCTTGTTTCATTTGCAGCCTCTGATCAACATCACACAACTTATCTATTTACACTTGTCTATATATTAGAATGCTGAACATACAAAATTAGGTATTTAATCAATTAAGGATTTATTGATTTTACTTATAGGCTACTCATAAATCTAATTGTAAAATGAATATCCTGCTTTTCCATAGATAACAAGGTAACTGTCTTTTTTTAGGTAACTGTGATGAAAACAAACAAGAATCACTACAAATTCTAAAATAAACATAATTGTATGTATGTAATATTAGCCTTTGCATAGTCTTTGTGTAAAGCTATATAATATATATCACATAGATAACATATCTGCAATGACATTTAAAGGGGTCATATAATGCTGCTAAAAAGAACATTTTGTGTATTTGGTGTAATGAAATGTGTTTATGCGGTTTAAAGTTAAAAAAACACATTATTTTCCACATACTGTACATTATTGTTTCTCCTCTATGCCCTGCCTTTCTGAAACGCGTCTATTTTTACAAAGCTCATCGGTCTGAAAAGCAAGGTGTGCTCTGATTGGCCAGCTATGCAGTGCGTTATGATTGGCCGAATACCTCAAGCGTGTGACGGAAATGTTACGCCCCTCACATATTGTTGATGCCGTGTCCGGCCGGAGCGACAAGACAAAAACAATAAAAACCCATTACAAACGAGGCATTTGTTTTTATAAAGAATATCTCTTTGGATTTGAGACTTTAGTCTTTGCAACTTTACAGATCTTCTTTATGCACCAAGAGCTTGTAACACTCCAAAGAAAAAGGAAAATCATATGACCCCTTTAAAATATTGGTACTGTCAGAATATTTCTGATTATAGAGGTCTAACAATAAGTTTTATTGGCTGATTTATAAACAAGACTGACCAGTATAAATATTTGACTGCAAGTACCAATGTTGATTTTTTTTTTCCATCACCAATAAAGATAAGCAAAACTGATATTTTTTGCTTTCCGACTCCATTATAAACAGCTAAATCACTGACTAGATGACAACAAAAACCTAATATGCATTATGAATATTTGATCAAGAACAACAATAATTAATTATGACAAATTAACTATCAAAAGTGCAAATATTCCATCTAGTCACACAGTTTATTTGAAAGCATAAAACCTACATGCACAATAACACAATCCGAGGTGGAGTTTAGCCACACTAGTACAGTTTAAACTGAATGGCTATTTTGTATCTTTAGAGCTAACAATTAGCATTTCACCTTTGTAATCTGAAAACTGACGTAATCTGTATCATCAAGTCTATATAAATTCAAAACGTTTAATTTTGCGGGTAATTTTATTCTGCCAAGTGTCAGTGGTAAAACAATAGACCTGAATGAAATAATATTCGATGCTTTTTGTATTTGAGTTCAAGCAAAATGTTAATTATAATATCAACTGTCCATAATTAACACTTGTTTGCATTAATTTAACGCTATACTTAGATCCTATATTTCTATATCATTTACAGACAAGGCTGTCAATCGACCGATAACGAGCACTTCAAACTGGCAAAATAACAGCAGATTTATCCATATTTCTTAATATTTTCTATTATTTGTGGCACTTTTTTTGTGAAGTAGGCTACATGCTGAAGAACAATGAAAGCACACAAAAAGAGTGAGAATGGGTGGAGACTGGTACACTTTTCCTCTTGTGCGCCGCTGCTCGCAAAATCAAACCGGTACATTTAGAACGTAAGTCGCAGCATTGTAACATTATTGTATCATTTCGTCTCACCTCTCTGAGCTGATCCAGTTCTTGTCTGACGGTCTCATATTCATGCTCCAGATCATCAAAGCGTTGTTTCAGCTGCTGGTTCTCCTCCAGCACCACGAGCCCATACTCCGCCGCCTGGATCTTCTCCCGGCTCGTCTCGCTCAGCTCCCGCGTCAGGCGCTCGATCTCCGCGCGGAGCCAGTTGGGCCCGGCCTCCGTGACCAGCTGCGCCTCGGGACACCCGTCCTCCTCCCCGGACATGTTTGCCATCATCCGGCACAGTCTAATACAGGCGATAACGGACCGAGTCCGTTAGTTCCTCATTCTCAACCATGAAGTTGCTCATCAATCTGAAGTGCATGCAGTTTATTAGATGCACTATTCTTAATATAAAAGTTCAGATTCAATCTTATAAACTTATTCCCCATGATTTAACGTATAACTCCATGATTTCCTCTTGTTTGGATGTCATTCCTCAGATTGGGAACTCGGTTTGTGAGATCATCCAGACGAAGTGATTTTGTCTTTCCTGTTTTATGGATAATGTAGTTCCATTCACACATGCATGCGTTGTATCTGGGCTGGTGCTAGAATACAAGACCCATAATGCTTTGTGTTTTGTACACGAAGGCAGCACAGATGGTTTAACGACTGGATGCCAAATTCAACCCAAAATGTTGCTCAATGCTTCCATCTGCTGATGGTAATATTTCAGGTCGTGCGAACTGCGAAGTAGATGTAAGGTCCTCCAGTTTCTGAGTTTTTGATATCAGGGACTCCTTTATATAGTGGATATAGTCTATGTATAAAGACCTATTTATACTTTGTGGAAAAAAAGTAATTAAAAAGTGTGGAAAGAATAAGTGTAATATTGTAAATAATATTATTTAAAATTGAAATAAGCATGATATATTACAAAGACAACACATCTGTTAAATTAAATAATTGATATATTAACACAGTCATTGCATTGAACCCAAAATAAATTCTTAGAATATTATCTGGAAAATATTTACTTATTTTTGTATATATATATATATATATATATATATATAATTATTATTATTATATACATAGTATATATATGTTATTATTATTATTATTATTATTATATACATATTATATATATATATATATATATATTTTATTATTATTATTATTATTGTTGGTACATTTTTATACTTTTTACAATTTCTTTTAAACTTTCTGTATAGTCCACCCTCACATCCTCATGGAGCCAGTCTGAAAACCCCTGCTCAACACCTGAAACTCAATTGTCTATCATTGTGTTTTCAGTTGACTATGCTTTATTCTGCTTTTCTGCAGTTTCCTTCCACGTTGCCACCACAATTGCATGTAAAACAGAAAGTATTTGATTAAAGGGCATTCAAACCACATAACTGGTTTTGCCCATCAATCTGAAAGTGAAATATATTTTCTTCATGCCAACTCATCACTACTATCCGCCATGGTTAATGGCTGACACACTTGAATCGAAAGAAGTAGCAGAATGAGCGTTTAATGTATCCAAGGTGAACTATCATCCCAATGGTGAGTTCTTATTTAGCTTTCTCTCATACGCTCTAAAAAAAAGATGTAATACTGAAAGATGTCAATACTGCATATTCAGTTACTGTACAATTCTTTCTTTAGGGTGCTTTGGATGTTTACAACCATTGTAAGTTTGCCAGATCAGATTTTAAATCGAAACTGAAAGTTGTACAGTATTTATTTATTTCTACTTTGCCTACAGATAAATGTTACCATTTTTTCTCTATCTGCTTTGGCCTGGGCTGTGGACTATTACTCTACAGGCCATTTTACTGTAAGTATATACTATGTATATATATAAGCCTACTGTGAACAGCACTGGTTCTTCAGACTTTAGTGAAGTGAATGATGTGGCTTACTGAAACTATTATTTATGTTCATTCTTATCTGAATTTTATCCATAAAGTCTTACACATGAAAAAAAAAACACACTTTCCAAAATTGTTTGAAGTTTATTTAATGACAAAAAAAGTGTTTTTTAAGTACCTCTATTCTATACACATGACCAATCAATCTTTGAGTCAGTCACTTATCAGCATGCATGTTTTCCAGCCGTTGTGGTGCCGTCAGTTCTTGCTGTGCTCTTCACAGTCGTTTTTGAATGTGTGGGTGCATCCTTTGGTAAGATGTTTGATTAAAACTTATGGTATAAAATTAATCAGAAAATTGGAAAATGTAAAATGTAGCAAATATAAATGCACAACAGAGATTAGAAGCCATTAAAATGACATTTATGTTGAAAATGTATTGGAACAGGATTTGTTTAACGTTTTTCACAGGTTTGCCAGCACATACTAAAAGATGTAAGGGTCGACCTTACCACTGGAAAGGTATATCATTTTATTGTGTTCAGACAGGTTGCCCATTCTTCCAGGCCATTTGATAAACATGAAAACTGGTTTGTTATTAAAGATCTATTTTTTTCTACAGATGTTATCTGGGGTTATTGTATGGCTTTCTTTGTGACAGTCCTCCATCTCAGGTCTTATCATGGTACAGTGTTAACCTCAACTTCCTAAGAGAGACATCACAAGGCTTCTTTGCTGCACTTCTTCTCAGCTCATTGTTTTTTTAAAGCACAAGCTGAAGCTCTTCTAGGTGGTGCTCCTCATATGTGTTGGGATATATTTCATAAATTCAGTAAATACGATACTGTTCAAAAGTTTGGGGTCAGAACTTTTTTTAATATAAAAAATTACTACTTTAGTCAAAGATGCATTAAATTGAATTAAAGTGAGTGACAGTAAAGACATCTATGATATTTCAAAAGATTTCTATTTTAAATCAATGCTGTTCTTTTAAACTTTCTATTCATCAAATAATCCTGAAAAAAATGTATCACAGTTTCCACAAAAATATGAAGCAGCACAACTGTTTTCAGCATTGATAATATGTTTCTTAAGTGGCAAATCAGCATGTTAGTCTGTCGAGCATAAGAGACTTCTTTCAAAAACATTTAAAAAATCTTACTGACCCCAAGCTTTTGAACAGTATATACTGTATATATGATGCAATAATCCAAGTTTTCTGATTCTGTTGCAGTCTATACTCTGTCTTGTGGCTGTGGCCTCGCTGTGTTTGCTATAAGAGGAGCAATACGCAAATATAATGCTCTATGGTGAGAACTTTTTGCAGGGATTCATGATGTGTGGCATTGAAGTAGATTATTTTCTAAGGACTAGTTGTTCCTGTCTTTTAAACAGGAAGATTAGAAATGCAAGGCATTACTATGACTGAACTGAAATGAATGTTTACTAAAGGTAAGAAAGAAAAAAATTAACATTTATTTATTTATTTTTATACTGCAATTGTGATCATTGTCAATGTCTTTTGCAGGTGTCCATTTATGTTCATGCACATTTTTTTTTAAGTTTGTAAAGCTCTATTCACATACATATTGTTTCATGGGAGCTTTATATCAAATTGTCATGTTAATTATATGTGATCTGATTTCATTTAGCACATTTCACATCTGTTGCAAAAACTGTGATTTAATATTGTTTTATTATTTGTTACCTTTTGTATTTTGCTGTTTTGTGGTTTTGATTAATAGTTATTCTACTGATTTTTCGAAGTTGTAAATAAAACAAAGAATATTAGAGTGTTTAGAGATTTCTCTAAACATATTTCTCAGGTCTAAAATAATACTTAATCTCACAATTAATTCAATGCCTTTCTTTGTCATTCATTTTGAAATGTACTAGTAATTTCTGAGTGAAAATGGTTTCTACACCATTTTTTCAGTGTATAATACATTCTATGTAAATGTTTTTTTTTTTGCTTAAAATTAAAACAATAGTATAGTATTGTATTTCATCTTACAAACAAATGAATTATTCTTATTTGTTTAAATATACAACAGTTTCTCTTTACAACATACAGTGTGACAACATGCCCCAATTTAGTGGCAAGTATATGTTTTAAATGACCTGTTCAGTAATAATGGAAAGTGACTTTAAAAAAATAAACCCACTCTGAAAAATATTCAGTACGTGTGTGACAACTAGCCCCGGTCTCACCTATTAGAGTGAATAAAACAGGCAACACATACATGATGTCTCAAACTCAAATGCAGAGGGTTTTAATCAATGACTTGTTGAGTTACAACGAAAAATAACAGAGGATGTGTTTGTTGTAGGTTCATAGTTCAGGTATAACAGCACGTTCCAGTGACGCTGATGGTTTCATCCATCTCTCTCATCTTCTCTGGCCAGAAAAGAACCATGTTTCATGCTCATAACACCACAAAATGCTACTCCATCTTTGTAAATACTGAGATTATACTACAAACAGTTTCACGGAAGACAACCATTTACTACTTTACTGAAGCACCCTGCAGACATTCTCATTTGATTATCTGTTTAAAGACTGAACTCTACGAATGTAACATCAAATCGTTTTTTTTTTTTTGCACAGGTTTCTGTTCCCGTGAAATCCAGCCCCGCCCGGTCGTCATAGCAACACAGTAACAATATAAAAAGTATTAAAATATAATGTCGCAAACAGTTTTATTGTTGGGTCTTATCAAATGACTGTTAAAAACACGAGTGTCACGTTGTACAGCATATCGATGTTTTCTGAGGTGATAGTGTAAATACGTTTTAGAGTCGCTATAAGCTTTCAACTTTGATTTTCAAATCAACATAAAACAATACATTTGTCTTTTCATAATCTAATTAATACCAGGTGGACAAAATCAAGTCCCTGCCTATAAATTTTCATCCTGTTTCATTCAAGATATGTCACTTTATGCAAGTAAAAATGGTTGTAAATATGGTTTAATGTTGATTTTAAACTATTAGTACAAGAACATTGCTAGAAAAAGACTACTGTATATGTATTTGTATGTACACTAGCGTTCAGAAGTCTGAGGTCAGTCAAATTTGTAAAATCTTTTTGAAAGAAGTCTCTTCTCACTATGGCTGCATTTATTTGATCAAAAATACAGTAAAAACAGTAATATTGTGAAATATTATTACAATTTAAGTTTTCTATTTAAATATAATTTAAAATGTATAATTTATTATTTATTTGATCAAAAATACAGTAAAAACAGTAATATTGTGAAATATTATTACAATTTAAGTTTTCTATTTAAATATAATTTAAAATGTAGGCTACTTTATTCCTGTGAAGCAAAGCTAAATTTTCAGCATCATTACTCCAGTCTTCAGTGTCACATGATCCTTCAGAAATCATTCTGGGGTGTGTTTCCCAAAAGCATCCTATGGTGGTTCGTTCCATTGAACTCTATTGGTAACGACGGAACTTCCGACCATAGTTGCTTTTGGAAAACGCACCCCTGATTAGGTAAGATGCTGATTTGATGCTCAAGAAACATTTCTAACTGTCAATGCTGAAAACAGTTGTGCAGCTTAATATTTTTGCATATTAATTTTTCATGATGAATATAAAGTTCAAAAGAACATCATTTATTTGAAACAAATCTTATGTAACATTATAAATGGCTTAACTGTCACTTTTGATCAATTTAATGCATCCTTGCTGAATTAAACTATTAAAGGGGTCATATGATGTTGCTAAAAAGAACATTATTTTGTGTATTTGGTGTAATGAAATGTGTTTATGCGGTTTAAGGTTAAAAAAACACATTATTTTCCACATACTGTACATTATTGTTTCTCCTCTATGTCCCGCCTTTCTGAAACGCGTTGATTTTTACAAAGCTCATCGGTCTGAAAAGCGAGGTGTGCTGTGATTGGCCAGCTATCCAGTGCGTTGTGATTGGCCGAATTCCTCAAGCGTGTGACGGAAATGTTACGTCCCTTACCATATTGTGATGCCTGCGGCAACCACATGTGACGACCCCGGGCTGGACTCCGCTTCGTCCACAGTGAAAGCCGATCCGGCGATCCACGCGTAAAGTTGAAGTATTTCCTCAGCGACAAGCACGGATCAGCTCCAGGCATGACGAAGCAGATATCGTCCTCTTTTGGAAGGCCAGACAAAGTAGTTTCGCTTTCACAATGAAGCGCACAGTGCCTTCACGACATGGCGGCGGCGGCAACAATACTACAGCGAGAATAAAAGTTACGCCTTCTTTCTTTGCGTGAAGATGTGGGAAGAGTTGCATAACGCCGCCCAAATAGTGACGTAGATATGTGGGGGCGTGTTAGAATGAGCCGTTTTAGGTAGGCGTGGCTGACTCTTAACTTTTATAAAGAATATCTCTTTGGATTTGAGACTTTAGTCTTTGCAACTTTACAGATCTTTTTTATGCACCAAGAGCTTGTAACACTCCAAAGAGAAAGGAACAATTTAAATCGCATCATATGACCCCTTTAATTAAAAAATCTGACCTCAAACTATTGAATATTAGTGTATTTGTAAGGAAAAAAATGGAATGTGAACATTACTTCAAAATGTACACCACGTATCTCACATTACTATTATACTCACACGGGTCATTCACAGTGAACAAGGTGGAGGGAGGGGCCACGATCTGAAGAAGAGGAAGTCATGTGACAGTGTTTGTGGAGCTGGTTATTCGATTGATTTGGGGGAGTGGGCGGGGCAAAGCAAACAGGTTCACTTGGCATTGGCCGAGCTGCTGAGCATCTTCCTGACCACCTGTGTTATGGAGTCGCACAATTTTAAAGAATTCTTTGATGAATAGAAAGTTCAAAAGAAAAGCATTTATTTGAAATAGAAAATAGAAATCTTTTGTGTTTTTGTGTTCTTTACTGTCATTTCTGATCAGTTTAATGCATCCTTGCGGAATTTAAGTATTAAATTCTTAAGAAAAAATCCTACTGATCCCAAACCAGTGTTATTTTAGTGTTATCTATATACTATTATAATTTGTATTAATATTTTGAATTAGCTGTTATTTTTATATTTTAATTTTTTTAATTTTAGTTTGATTTTTTTTGTAATTTTGTTATGTGCCTTTGTCATTTATTTTAATATTGCTATTCAGGTTTAATTCATTTTATTCCAGTTCTATTTTTTTATTATTTCCACTTAGTAATGTTAGTGCTTTAACTTAATCTTCAATTAGTCGGCAATGTCACATTTAACATTTTTGTTTAGTTTAATAAGCTTTTCATTTAATATATATATTTCAGCTTAATTATCAAAAATGTTTTAATGTCTGGCAGATGTTAGAACACCAGGTACAAGTGCTCACCTTTAAATGTTCAAAAACACTGCTGCTGATAAAAAAAAAAAAAAAAGAGTTCCCAAGCTGGTTTAGTTGGTTGTGCCCAAAACCAGCAAAATAGACCATCTTAAGCTCTTTTTATCATCAAGAAAGCATATTAAACTTGATCTCCTGTTTTTAAATTAGCATTCACCTGTGCATAAAGGTCACTGTTTGACCTTCTGCACCATGTTCTGCTTTTAAATTTCATGTATGCTTGACATAATGCCTTGATAGACTATCCAAATCTCTTTTTATCCCCACATGCCTCTGCTTTCAACCTTGCTACGATCACACGTTCTCTCTGTCCATCCCGATCCTCTTTCTCTCCCTCAGGGCAGAGGGGATGTTTGCCTTCAGAATGATTGTGGATGTTAAACTCTCTCTCTTTCTCATCCAGCCTCACTCCTCCTCTGGCACGAAGGCAGAAATGCCAGGTCCAGGGCCACCTGTGTAATCTAGGACATGACAAGCCCCGCGGCCGTACATTTGCTTAAGGAGACCTGACAGCCATCCGCTTCTCTGTCTTTTTTTCACCCGAATGAACAGAATGAGACACGGCTAAAAAAACACAATGCCTCTCGCTTCCCGATCCAATGACAATTTGCCAACACATCATGTTTCTTCCAGCCAGCCAATTGCACTCACGAACCGATACAGCCCTGCTCGGCTGAACGTGCTGTTCATGCTACTTGGATGTGCAGCCAGGCTGAAATATGTGCTTGAGACAAGGGATAATGTGCTCTAAGCTAGAAACCCACCTTCATAATAGTGATCCTCAACGGTGACGACACGACCCTTGGTGGCGCGCACATGGTCGATGATGGTTTTGGCATCCAGGGGTTTGATTGTGAAAGAATCGATCACTCTGATGTAAATCCTCTCTGGGGAATGACACACAAAGCACATATACCCGAGTCTACATTAAGCTCACACATACATCACAATAATGAACAAATGAGAAACGTTGTACAGGAGACACACAACTTAAGTCAGTGCTAAGGATATGAAGTAGTACCTGCTGCATGCACTTTTAAATAACTCTTTACTAGATCTTATTCAGTAAAGAAAACTATGTATTACTTACATAAATGTAAAATAATACTATGACTAATATAATGCTATATATTTAACTAAAGATAATCAATAAAGAGACAATGAAATCCAGCTCATTTAAAAATGACATTAACAATTAAGACTTAGGAAATCTTATAACTCACTAATTATTTTGTAGACAAAACCACTCTTGTACACAGAAAAAAAAATACTGTTTTCTTTTTATATTATATTATTATTAAAGTTTATCAGCACTTTTATTCAGCAAGGATGCATTAAATAGATCAAGAATGACAGTAAAGACATTTATAATTTTTAAAATATATTAAAATAGAAAAGTTATTTTTAATTGTAATAATATTTCACATTATTACTGTTTTTGCTGTATTTTTGCAGCCTTGGTGAGCATAAGAGACTTCCTTCAAAAACATGTACAAAATTTTACTGACCTCAGCCTTTTGAATGAGATATATACTTTACAATCTCTTTATTTAATTGTACCTTTTTTGAGTTGCTCAGCTGCAGCCAGAGCTTCATGGAGGGTCATTCCAGCTCCGATCACTGTAACCTGATCTTCCTTACTCTGGCACACCACCTAATCAGGTCATTTATACATTTATGGTACATTATCGTACATTCTCATATAATATTAATAATGCAGCTCAACACAGTGCATCTATAATATATGTATGATTATTTTGAAATTGATTTAAATCTATTTAATATCTCATTTTAGTCTCATATATTTTATTACTGAATGATGATTAAGGGACAGCTTTACCTTGGCTTGGCCAACATGGAAGTCCTCATTGCTGTCGTAAATGATTGCAGTCTCTGGACGAGTGGTCCTGATGTAGCAAACCCCCTAAAGTCCAGATCCAGAAAATTGATAGAAATATGAAGAAGAAAATACTTTTCTGATAGTTTTTAATAGTATTATAATTCGAATTGTCTTGCTTTCAATTCATGAGTGTGAATTTGAATTGGCCATATCTAACATTAGGCTGAATTGAAATGTACTGAATTGCAATTGAACACATGCAATGCATTCTGGGAAATTACGTATCTACAGGGGTTGGACAAAATAATGTGAACACCCGTTATTATAGGGGTCGATATCATTTGTGTAAGCCACACTGAAAAAAACGAATGTTGCGATTATCTTTTATTTATCTTTCTGTTGTATATATTATTTAGGTTGTACAGTATATCAGTGTAGTGTAAGTTGTGTTCAGCAGTGGTTAGTACAAGCACTTAGTGAAGTGGGTGACTTCTTGTTTGGTGTTTTAAGAACAACAGTCATCATGACTGCGGACACAAAGCATGGCAAGATTTAATCAGCGAAGAAGAATAGTGGATGAAAACCTAAAGTAAACGATAGGGGTCGTCGAACAAGAAGTCCAAACAACACAGAACTACTGCAGAAATGTAACAGCAAACCACAATATTCACTTTGAAGATCCTGTTTCTTCAAAAACTGACCACAGAGAACATTAATGAAAGAGCTGCTATTACTAAAACTTTAATCACAGACACCGATGATAAAATGTGATAAAGATTGAGTTGTGATCATAAAACCTGGATAGTTGAAACACCAAGATGAACTTCAACCAGCTGACTTGAATATTATCATCCCACTGTGGGTAGTTTTGGAGAGAAGAGTGAGAACCAGATTCACTCATCCAACATCTCTAAAGCAACTGGCAGATGTTTTTATAGACAATATTCAGATGGAGACTATTCAAAAGTTGTCTGAATGTATTCTAACAAGGTTGGAAGCTGTATTGAATGCAAATGGTGATCAAACACCTTAATGAAGAAATCTGGCCTATTTCTCAAGTGTTCAAATTTTTTTGTCCAATCACTGTACACTGTAAATGTCAATTTGTTAACTCTACTTGAAAAAATCTTGCAAAACTTACTGCCTTAGAAAAATCGAGTTAAGATTGCTCAATATATTCAAGTTTACTCAGAAGCCAATTTTTGAAAACTTGAATATATTGAGTAACCTTAACAAGATTTTTCTATCTATGATTCTAAGATCGTCTTGATCAACTTAGCATTTATAGTTACAAACTTACATAAATGTCTTTGAATTGAACTCTACTTCCTTACATTGCAATTCTGCATTAAAATTGGAATTTAAAAAGCATTCTCAATTCAATTCTGAATATATCAACATCCTTATAAATATAGTGTACATTTGATGTATGGAGTGAAAACAGTATCAAAACCTCCTACAAATGCATGCCAGAGATCCACAGGCGCGCACACGAATCCACGAACGCACGCGAGAGACCCACATTCACGCACAACAATCCACAAATGCACACCTGTGGATCTCTTGCGTGCATTTGTAGGAGGTTTTTAGACTGTTTTCATAGTCTTTATTCACACATGATAAAAAAAACCTTAATAAAAAGGACTTACACATTGCCATTAAGTGAAATTACTGAACCAAAACATGAGCTCTCTCCTTTGTCTGGATTGCCATGTGTGCGTGAGTGGATCTCTCACGTGCATTTGTGGATTGTGTGCACGAGTGAGGGTCTCTCGCGTGCGTTTGTGGATTGTGTGCGCGAGTGGATCTCTCAAGTGCGTTTGTGGATTGTATGCGCGAGTGTGGATCTCTCGCGTACATTTGTGGATTGTGTGCACGAGTGTGGGTTTCTCGCGTGTGTTTCTGGATTGTGTGCGCGAGTGGATCTCTCAAGTGCATTTGTGGATTGTGTGCGCGAGTGGATCT
>NW_015536469.1:50474-87590 GCF_001515605.1 Sinocyclocheilus anshuiensis | reverse complement strand
CTGCTGCTGATAAAAAAAAAAAAAAAAGAGTTCCCAAGCTGGTTTAGTTGGTTGTGCCCAAAACCAGCAAAATAGACCATCTTAAGCTCTTTTTATCATCAAGAAAGCATATTAAACTTGATCTCCTGTTTTTAAATTAGCATTCACCTGTGCATAAAGGTCACTGTTTGACCTTCTGCACCATGTTCTGCTTTTAAATTTCATGTATGCTTGACATAATGCCTTGATAGACTATCCAAATCTCTTTTTATCCCCACATGCCTCTGCTTTCAACCTTGCTACGATCACACGTTCTCTCTGTCCATCCCGATCCTCTTTCTCTCCCTCAGGGCAGAGGGGATGTTTGCCTTCAGAATGATTGTGGATGTTAAACTCTCTCTCTTTCTCATCCAGCCTCACTCCTCCTCTGGCACGAAGGCAGAAATGCCAGGTCCAGGGCCACCTGTGTAATCTAGGACATGACAAGCCCCGCGGCCGTACATTTGCTTAAGGAGACCTGACAGCCATCCGCTTCTCTGTCTTTTTTTCACCCGAATGAACAGAATGAGACACGGCTAAAAAAACACAATGCCTCTCGCTTCCCGATCCAATGACAATTTGCCAACACATCATGTTTCTTCCAGCCAGCCAATTGCACTCACGAACCGATACAGCCCTGCTCGGCTGAACGTGCTGTTCATGCTACTTGGATGTGCAGCCAGGCTGAAATATGTGCTTGAGACAAGGGATAATGTGCTCTAAGCTAGAAACCCACCTTCATAATAGTGATCCTCAACGGTGACGACACGACCCTTGGTGGCGCGCACATGGTCGATGATGGTTTTGGCATCCAGGGGTTTGATTGTGAAAGAATCGATCACTCTGATGTAAATCCTCTCTGGGGAATGACACACAAAGCACATATACCCGAGTCTACATTAAGCTCACACATACATCACAATAATGAACAAATGAGAAACGTTGTACAGGAGACACACAACTTAAGTCAGTGCTAAGGATATGAAGTAGTACCTGCTGCATGCACTTTTAAATAACTCTTTACTAGATCTTATTCAGTAAAGAAAACTATGTATTACTTACATAAATGTAAAATAATACTATGACTAATATAATGCTATATATTTAACTAAAGATAATCAATAAAGAGACAATGAAATCCAGCTCATTTAAAAATGACATTAACAATTAAGACTTAGGAAATCTTATAACTCACTAATTATTTTGTAGACAAAACCACTCTTGTACACAGAAAAAAAAATACTGTTTTCTTTTTATATTATATTATTATTAAAGTTTATCAGCACTTTTATTCAGCAAGGATGCATTAAATAGATCAAGAATGA
The DNA here is from genome assembly GCF_001515605.1 of Sinocyclocheilus anshuiensis. Taxonomy (NCBI): domain Eukaryota; kingdom Metazoa; phylum Chordata; class Actinopteri; order Cypriniformes; family Cyprinidae; genus Sinocyclocheilus; species Sinocyclocheilus anshuiensis. The sequence goes on along the minus strand of NW_015536469.1, from coordinate 86,247 downwards.
CAGTAAAGACATTTATAATTTTTAAAATATATTAAAATAGAAAAGTTATTTTTAATTGTAATAATATTTCACATTATTACTGTTTTTGCTGTATTTTTGCAGCCTTGGTGAGCATAAGAGACTTCCTTCAAAAACATGTACAAAATTTTACTGACCTCAGCCTTTTGAATGAGATATATACTTTACAATCTCTTTATTTAATTGTACCTTTTTTGAGTTGCTCAGCTGCAGCCAGAGCTTCATGGAGGGTCATTCCAGCTCCGATCACTGTAACCTGATCTTCCTTACTCTGGCACACCACCTAATCAGGTCATTTATACATTTATGGTACATTATCGTACATTCTCATATAATATTAATAATGCAGCTCAACACAGTGCATCTATAATATATGTATGATTATTTTGAAATTGATTTAAATCTATTTAATATCTCATTTTAGTCTCATATATTTTATTACTGAATGATGATTAAGGGACAGCTTTACCTTGGCTTGGCCAACATGGAAGTCCTCATTGCTGTCGTAAATGATTGCAGTCTCTGGACGAGTGGTCCTGATGTAGCAAACCCCCTAAAGTCCAGATCCAGAAAATTGATAGAAATATGAAGAAGAAAATACTTTTCTGATAGTTTTTAATAGTATTATAATTCGAATTGTCTTGCTTTCAATTCATGAGTGTGAATTTGAATTGGCCATATCTAACATTAGGCTGAATTGAAATGTACTGAATTGCAATTGAACACATGCAATGCATTCTGGGAAATTACGTATCTACAGGGGTTGGACAAAATAATGTGAACACCCGTTATTATAGGGGTCGATATCATTTGTGTAAGCCACACTGAAAAAAACGAATGTTGCGATTATCTTTTATTTATCTTTCTGTTGTATATATTATTTAGGTTGTACAGTATATCAGTGTAGTGTAAGTTGTGTTCAGCAGTGGTTAGTACAAGCACTTAGTGAAGTGGGTGACTTCTTGTTTGGTGTTTTAAGAACAACAGTCATCATGACTGCGGACACAAAGCATGGCAAGATTTAATCAGCGAAGAAGAATAGTGGATGAAAACCTAAAGTAAACGATAGGGGTCGTCGAACAAGAAGTCCAAACAACACAGAACTACTGCAGAAATGTAACAGCAAACCACAATATTCACTTTGAAGATCCTGTTTCTTCAAAAACTGACCACAGAGAACATTAATGAAAGAGCTGCTATTACTAAAACTTTAATCACAGACACCGATGATAAAATGTGATAAAGATTGAGTTGTGATCATAAAACCTGGATAGTTGAAACACCAAGATGAACTTCAACCAGCTGACTTGAATATTATCATCCCACTGTGGGTAGTTTTGGAGAGAAGAGTGAGAACCAGATTCACTCATCCAACATCTCTAAAGCAACTGGCAGATGTTTTTATAGACAATATTCAGATGGAGACTATTCAAAAGTTGTCTGAATGTATTCTAACAAGGTTGGAAGCTGTATTGAATGCAAATGGTGATCAAACACCTTAATGAAGAAATCTGGCCTATTTCTCAAGTGTTCAAATTTTTTTGTCCAATCACTGTACACTGTAAATGTCAATTTGTTAACTCTACTTGAAAAAATCTTGCAAAACTTACTGCCTTAGAAAAATCGAGTTAAGATTGCTCAATATATTCAAGTTTACTCAGAAGCCAATTTTTGAAAACTTGAATATATTGAGTAACCTTAACAAGATTTTTCTATCTATGATTCTAAGATCGTCTTGATCAACTTAGCATTTATAGTTACAAACTTACATAAATGTCTTTGAATTGAACTTACATTGCATACATTGCAATTCTGCATTAAAATTGGAATTTAAAAAGCATTCTCAATTCAATTCTGAATTCCTTATAAAATTTGTGGATTGTGTGCGCGAGTGGATCTCTCAAGTGCGTTTGTGGATTGTGTGCGCGAGTGTGGATCTCTCGCGTACATTTGTGGATTGTGTGCACGAGTGTGGGTCTCTCGCGTGCATTTGTGGATTGTGTGCGCGAGTGGATCTCTCAAGTGCGTTTGTGGATTGTGTGCGCGAGTGTGGATCTCTCGCGTACATTTGTGGATTGTGTGCACGAGTGTGGGTTTCTCGCGTGTGTTTCTGGATTGTGTGCGCGAGTGGATCTCTCAAGTGCATTTGTGGAGAATTGTGTGCACGAGTGTGGGTCTCTCGTGTGCGTTTGTGGATTGTATGCGCGAGTGGATCTCTCGCGTGCGTTCGTGGATTTGTGTGCGAGTGCATCTCTCGCGTGCGTTTGTGGATTGTGTGTGCAAGTGTGGATCTCTCGCGTACATTTGTGGATTGTGTGCACGAGTGTAGGTCTCTCGCGTGCATTTGTGAATTGTGTGCACGAGTGTGGGTCTCTCGTGTGCGTTTGTGGATTGTATACACGAGTGGATCTCTCGCGTGCGTTCGTGGATTCGTGCGCGAGTGTGGATCTCTCGCGTACATTTGTAGATTGTGTGCACGAGTGTGGGTCTCTCGCGTGCATTTGTGAATTGTGTGCACGAGTGTGGGTCTCTCGTGTGCGTTTGTGGATTGTATACACGAGTGGATCTCTCGCGTGCGTTCGTGGATTCGTGCGCGAGTGTGGATCTCTCGCGTACATTTGTAGATTGTGTGCACGAGTGTGGGTCTCTCGCGTGCATTTGTGAATTGTGTGCACGAGTGTGGGTCTCTCGTGTGCGTTTGTGGATTGTATGCACGAGTGGATCTCTCGCGTGCGTTCGTGGATTCGTGTGCGAGTGGATCTCTTGCGTGCGTTTGTGGATTGTGTGTGCAAGTGTGGATCTCTTGTATGCATTTGTAGGAGGTTTTGAGACTGTTTTCACTCCATATTGATGTGTTAAAATATTTTGATCAAATTTTTTTATTGGCATAAATTATTAACCAATCTGTACTGTTTGCCTACTCATAATAGTAGATATATCATGCCAACCTTTGTGTTGGCTGCAAGCTGCACAGCCTTTTCAGTAGACACAGCATCACTGGGGTAGAAAATGGTGGCAGTGGGGATGGCTCTAAAAATAGCCATGTCCTCCAGCCCCATGTGGGCCGGTCCGTCCTCTCCTGAAACACACACACAACACCAGCCACATACTCGCACTATTAATTTAGACCGAACAGCATTTGCATTTCAGGTGCATACGCATGTGACAGTCGAGCAGACAGTCAGGCAGGTGTACAGACAGTCGGACTGGCATGCAGTGTACCTGTGCTAATGGAGGGGATGCCAGGTCACCCGGAGACAGCCTCCGAGATACACAGGGGGAGGGAGAGAGGGAGAAGGGGTTGTGCTAAGAGTCGCACCACCGCCAGACCACCAGGAGAACAAAACACACATTAGAAAGACAGCTTCAGGAAAAAGGAGGGGTGAATCGCTCACAAATCTATTCCAAAACATCATCGTTAGAGTCACAGCTGCAACGTTTGAAAGAGGAGAATGGGAGGTGCTGGAAATGGGCGGGGCTTAAAAGGAATGATTTTGATTGGAGAGTGCATCTGTCTGTTAGAAAATCAATTGTAGCCTTAAAAAAAAGGAAGCACTTCTTACCGACGGACAGGCCGCAGTGGGAACCACAGAGGTTTATGTTGCTGTCTGAGATGGCGGCCATGCGGAGCTGGTCGTAGGCGCGGGTGAAGAAGGTCGCCAGGCCGCTGGCGAACACAACATTTCGCTCACGTGCCGCACAGCCTGTGGCAACGCTGACCTATGAGAGTTGGATATCGTTATTGTTTTTTTGTTCCTGATCCCACTACATTCCTGTTAAATACATACTTTTCTTACAGATCAGACTTATGGTTTACATGTGTTGGATGATAGTGGGCAAAAAACTTGAGAAAGCAAGTCTGGACTCTTTTAACATGGGCCAGCACAAGAGCAACCTAGCAACACTCCAGCAACCAACCAGTAAATCTAGTAACACACTAGTAAATCTTTGAAATAAATGACATTGGTAATCTATGGGTAGATAAACCAGATATAAGTAGTTTAATAGCTCATACATCCTCATTATTTAGTAGGTTGTAATATACTAGGGAAGAGACTCATGGAATCCGCTAAACAGGAACTCCATTTTATCCTTCATCTGAGAGGAATTACCAGTGTGCAGCTCACACACTGCTATCATTTCCTGTTTCCTGTCTCAAATCCTCTCAATGCAAGTCATCATCTAGAATATAACCTCAGCCTCAGCAATGGAAAGTCTTAACTCTATACCACATGTGAGACTGAATAAATGTAAAATAAAAAATAAATAAATAAGGCATTAATATAAAATGATTACAAATAACAAAAATGCTTGAAACATATTTGCAATTAATAATATATAATAATAATAATATAATAATTATATGAGCTTGTTTTCCTCTCTATGTACTATGTCTTTGTATGCTTTTTTATTGTTTTGATTGGTGTTTTTTATTTTGGTTTTACAATTTTTTGTACAGCACAATGGTTCAGCGACTGTTGTTTTATTGTGCTATATAAATAAACTAAACTAAACTAAACTATTGATACATATCTTCTAATTTGCCTCTGATTGGTTAAATGCTGAGTTTAGCACAGATTTGAACTCTGACCATTTCATTAGTATTCAGATTTTCTGCATGTCCATCACGATCGCTTCCCAAAACACAAAACGACTGATGAGTGACCTACATTTTACCTCCCACAAGCACCAAGTGAACAATGACTAAATAGAGACAAAGCAGAAATATTTTGGCTAACAGCAATTATACAGATCATAAAGAATGTGCTTATGAGATGAAAAAGAGGCGGCGCAGGTTTTCTGCATGGCTTCTCGGGGAAAAGCACTGCAGCAAGGCGTGGTGCAAAATGGAGCGTAAGTGGGTCACATCTTAACTGCTGCATTATGGATAGAGCGCCATGTATTATTCAACAAACCAGCAACTTTGGTGCTTTGAGGGGCGTTTTACATGGCCAATCCCAGAGCACTGCTTTATCAGAACAATCTAGGGAGCATTTAAGGATGTTTCAGTCATTAAGATAGTCTCTCAAATGTGCAGACCTTTGATTTGGCTCTGAAAACTCTCAAGGCTGCTAAAATATAGCAATTAAAGGGATAGTCCGCCCAAAAATGAAATTTCAGTCATTCTGTGGAACATACAAGAAGATATTTCGAAGAATGTTTGGTAACAAACCGTTTTGTGTAACAGTTAAATGTAACAAATCATGTAAACAATTATCATCTTTTATTGGAAAATTAAACTTTGATAATTGCTTTAATCTCTTAAACACACTGATAACGTGTGTGAGGGGTGAACTATGTTTGATTTGATAATTATACAACATGCTGGAGATGTGCGAAATACTTTTTGCATAGTTCATTATAATAATTTTATGGAATTAAGTTTATTTTGTGGCTTAAATAAATTACATGTTACTTCATAGACATGTTTGGAGCAGATTTTGACTTGTGGACCATCCCTTTTAATATTAAAATATTAATATGGAAAATTTATATTTCAACCAGGAATTCAGGACAGTTATGGCAAGTTTTTTGTCTGATTTGCTAAAAGGAAGTACTTGCCATTTTTGGTTCTTTAAAATATCATCATGATGTAATTTCCTACCATGTTCTGCTCTGCACTGTAGCACTCAATAAAGCGGTTGGGATGCTCATTTTTAAAGATTTCTGAGTGGGTGAAATTTTTGGTGTCGACATCCATAGCCACCACTCGCTCGTTATAACGTCCCAGTTTGGCCATGGCCATCCCATACGCCTTGCAGGTGGCAATCTGTTGGAAAAGGGCATGGTGGAGAGAGCTAGACCATGATATTAAACCAATATATCATCCATCCATCCATCGCCTTGAACTCTCACCTTCTCTCCAGTTTTGTAGTTGGGAGCGCTGGGCATGCGGACATTGCGTAGACTCATGGGTGGAGTGTCTTCAATGGGTGAAGCCGGGTACATGCGCTTGTTACTGTTGAGGATGCGGCTCTGGAGGTCTCTCGTGACGCTCTCTGCCATGTCCTTTGACAGCACCTTGCCATGCCATCCCATCTTATCTTCTGCCACTGAGGATAACAGAATTTTCTCATCAAAGAATATGGAGCTATATCAGTATTTATAGATTTGGAAGTAATGGGAAGAAATATACCAGGAATGCCTTTGCCCTTGATGGTTTTGGCGATGATGGCAGTGGGTTGGTGGCGTGGTTGGCTCATGGCTTTACACAGCTCCTCCACACTGTGGCCGTCCACAATGATAGCATGCCACCTAAAAACAACAACAACAAATAACAAACTAACTGATGGCTTTTCACTGCACACACACAAACACAAATAAATACACATATCAACATGTAGACCCCAGAGTTGTTATTGCTAACTAAAAATAAAATAAAGCAATAAAATAAAATGAAAATACTAGACTAAAACAAAAACAAACAAAAAAAAAACATAGATTTATTATTTAATTTTTTAAATAAACAGTTAGTCAGCCAACATTTCTCATTTTTGTTTAAGTTGAAGTACTACAATTACTAAAACTGAAATAAAAAGAATAAATTAAATCTATATCAAAATGTTCTAAAATACAAAAACTAATAAAAATCACAAAATCACAAAACAAAATTACTAAACTTTAAACTAAAAAAATTAAATAAGTGAAAAAAAAAAACTCAAAATAATAATACATAGGCCTACTATAACAGTGTATGAATAATACTAAAATAGCACTGGCATATCTTCCAAAAAACACAATAAAATGAGCTAAAAGTAGTCTAAAGTAGCTTAAAAACGACAACTAAGTAACTATTAATACTTTTTAGGTTATCTAAAATATGAATCTAAACAAATATTCAAATTAAATAGAATTGTTTATATTAAATTGTGACATTATTTTCATCATAATTAGGAACCTTTAAACCCCAATTTCTTGTTACTTTAATGCATGCAGCCGTTTTACTTTTGATATCATTTTGCTTATGTAATTCACCCTTCACCTGGAATTTGATTGACAGGCGATCTGACCAATCATAAAGCTGAATCTGCCATTTTGTCCAACAAACAAACCAGACAGGAGAATAGATTAACGTCGGTGGACTTGAACTTGAAAAATGGTGTGTATTTATGTCTTTCCACAATTGAAACAAGACACCTTCTTATGTTCATGTTTGTTTCGTGCTATAACTAGTAAAGAGGAATAGATGATCGGTTCAGGTGTCGCTTGAACTGAGACGCTACCACGATCTGTCACGACATATTAAAGAGCCACAAAATGGTATTTATTGTTTGAATTTCTTTTAAAAAATTACAAAATTTGAAAGCTGAGACTTTGTTTCATACCAAAAGGAATCTGCTTTGTCTTGTCTGTCAGTGTGTTGTCAGTTTCCTCTTTGCTCCGTGATGTATTTTTCACTGTGTGAGAACATGATGTGTGGCATGAGATTGCCATGGCTTGTTGGACATAGCAACAGTAACGAAGGGTGGCAGGTCTTTGCAAAGGGTCAATTCTGTTTAATTGTCATGAACATACTGCCACAGTGCACAAAATCATTATGGTCCAAAAAAAAAAAACAGGCATACTTTTCTTTAAAGAAAAAATAATTTCTTATTTCTTTTGATTTTAGATTGAAATATGACATGTTTGAGAAATTCACCTATGCCATTTTCAGATATTTTGAACCGAGCCCTCCTAGGGCAACTAGAGGTCAAGTGTCTCGCCCAAGGGTCCAGTGGTGACGCCTCATGGATCTGAGGTTCTGGGGTTTGAACCCACAATGTTTTAGTTCCCAGCCCATGCCTTCTACCACCACCACCCAACTTACCCAAAGGCTTCACAGCGTCTCTGGTACTTCTCCACGTGGTGCTGCAGTGGTGCTGGATCACTCTGGCCCAGCCGGTTGATGTCCAGTATGGCCAACAGATTATCCAACTGGTAGTAGGACGCGAAGGCCATGGCCTCCCACACGGCCCCCTCAGACATCTCTCCATCCCCCAGCAGGCAATACACATGGTAACTGCAGAAGAGTGAAAAGACCGCTACATCTTTGCATCTTCTAAAGAAAATGGTGCTTGCATGTGCAAATTTGCCATCATTATGGAAGAGTGTTGTTAGTGGTTGTCATGCTGTATAGCTAAGCTGTTTGAAATGTATTTTAGCACATTGTTATGTGGTTGTTAGGACGATGTGGGTGGTTGCGAAGGTGTTCTGAGTGCTGGGGGATCATTTATTCTTTTCTTGGTGGGTTTGTTTCTTTTACTTTCTGGCCTACTTGATTAATGTATATGTCAGTATTCTGGTTTCCACACTCTGGACCCCAAACATAAAAATAATGCAAAGTTCAGTGCCAAATAATTTAATCAAAAAGTAAAAATAAAGTAAATATGTATTTTTCTTAAAGTTTTTCTTCTGTTTCTTGTTTTTCTTATCTATCTATCTATCTATCTATCTATCTATCTATCTATCTATCATTTATACTACTACGATTCAAAGTTTTAGAGTCAGTAATTTTATTTTTATAATAATTTATTTTTTATACAATAATGATGCATTAAATTAATCAAAAGTGAAAAGTAAAGACTGTAATAATGTTACAAAAGATTTCTAATTGTAATATAGTGTTATTTTGATCTTTCTATTCATCAAAGAATCCTGGGGGGGGGAGCATATCATGGTTTCCACAAAAATATGAAGCAGCACAACTGTTTGCATTTTTGATAATAATAATCAATGTTTCTTGAGCAGCAAATCAGCAAAAATAATTTCTTATTTCTTTTGATTTTAGATTGAAATATGACATGTTTGAGAAATTCACCTATGCCATTTTCAGATATTTTGAACCGAGCCCTCCTAGGGCAACTAGAGGTCAAGTGTCTCGCCCAAGGGTCCAGTGGTGACGCCTCATGGATCTGAGGTTCTGGGGTTTGAACCCACAATGTTTTAGTTCCCAGCCCATGCCTTCTACCACCACCACCCAACTTACCCAAAGGCTTCACAGCGTCTCTGGTACTTCTCCACGTGGTGCTGCAGTGGTGCTGGATCACTCTGGCCCAGCCGGTTGATGTCCAGTATGGCCAACAGATTATCCAACTGGTAGTAGGACGCGAAGGCCATGGCCTCCCACACGGCCCCCTCAGACATCTCTCCATCCCCCAGCAGGCAATACACATGGTAACTGCAGAAGAGTGAAAAGACCGCTACATCTTTGCATCTTCTAAAGAAAATGGTGCTTGCATGTGCAAATTTGCCATCATTATGGAAGAGTGTTGTTAGTGGTTGTCATGCTGTATAGCTAAGCTGTTTGAAATGTATTTTAGCACATTGTTATGTGGTTGTTAGGACGATGTGGGTGGTTGCGAAGGTGTTCTGAGTGCTGGGGGATCATTTATTCTTTTCTTGGTGGGTTTGTTTCTTTTACTTTCTGGCCTACTTGATTAATGTATATGTCAGTATTCTGGTTTCCACACTCTGGACCCCAAACATAAAAATAATGCAAAGTTCAGTGCCAAATAATTTAATCAAAAAGTAAAAATAAAGTAAATATGTATTTTTCTTAAAGTTTTTCTTCTGTTTCTTGTTTTTCTTATCTATCTATCTATCTATCTATCTATCTATCTATCTATCTATCATTTATACTACTACGATTCAAAGTTTTAGAGTCAGTAATTTTATTTTTATAATAATTTATTTTTTATACAATAATGATGCATTAAATTAATCAAAAGTGAAAAGTAAAGACTGTAATAATGTTACAAAAGATTTCTAATTGTAATATAGTGTTATTTTGATCTTTCTATTCATCAAAGAATCCTGGGGGGGGGAGCATATCATGGTTTCCACAAAAATATGAAGCAGCACAACTGTTTGCATTTTTGATAATAATAATCAATGTTTCTTGAGCAGCAAATCAGCATATTAGAATGATTTCTGAAGGATCATGTGACACTGAAGACTGGAGTAATGATGCTGAAAATTCAACTTTGCATCACAGGAATAAATTATATTTTAAAACATACTTCAATAGAAAACAGTTATTTTAAATTGTAATAATATTCCACAATATTACTGTTTTTACTGTATTTTTATCATACAAATGCAGCCTTGGCGACTTCTTTCACAAAAATTTGAAAGAAATCAAACCAATCCCAAACTTTTGAACACAAGTGAATATCTTTTTACTTTTATCTCTCTTTTTTGTTTGTTTGTTTTTTTTGGCTCGCTTGCTGATGTGTAAAACCTCATCACCACCGCCCTCCTTAATACCACCTGACACTTTCCTGTCACACCAGAGCCACCGACTTTCACGAATTAGAAGACATAGATTCAATTGATTAGAAATCATCTGGGATTTGAGAAAAGTGCTCTTACACAACACAACAGGCATGATTCCTCTTTCTCTGCAAAGCAACACTCATGCAGATTATGTATTTATGGGCTTATAAAATGCATTACAAATAGAGAGATAGTTACGTTTTGAAATGATCGGCCAAAAATTAGGTTTCAATTAGGGAATAATTTGTATTATTATGCCTAAATTGAATACTATCCAAGATATAAAAATAACCGAGTGATGGCCGCTGGGGCTTTGATTATTAGAGCAGAAGAATCACAAAAGCACAGCTTGACGGGGAAACTCCACAAAATCTGCATCACGGACATACAAACATGAGATTACAATGAGCATTCAGGTAAATACAAAACTGGTACAATTAATGAAAAACGGCCAGAGAATCAGCACACAATTTCACATCTGTAACTTTTATTAACTTTACAGATACATTTTCTGCATCTTTACATATAATATCAACATATTGAGCATCTATAAACTAGGGTATTTTAGATAATAGATCAAATTAATTTGGACTTTGCAACAAAGCACAAGCAATACAGCCGTTTGAGTTACTGTAGACCTAATATATGCTGTTATTGTGAATGTACGGGTTTATGGGTAACATTCTTACCTGGATTTGTCGAAGTATTTAGCCGTATAGGCCATTCCACAGGCCATGCCCAGCCCCTGTCCCAGAGAGCCTGTGGCCACATCCACAAACTGCTGCTTCTGTCAAACACACACACACACACACACACATGTGGATGTTACATAAAATAACGGCTGTCATTGGTTATTGGCTCAAGCGTTTGCAGACAGTTTAACACGAACAATTATTTCTGACCCAATAAACTCAATATTTCTCACGGTGCTGCTAAATATTTTCTGATCTGATTTTATATGAGTGTGATTGAATATGTTAAAGAAGAGCAGCTGATTTTGGATCAGTGTTACTCACAGGTGTGGGGTGTCCCTCCAGCGTGGAGTTGATCTGACACATGCTCATGAGCTCAGACTCTTTCAGGAAGCCGATCTCCACCCACACAGAGTAGAGGACAGGGGCCGCATGACCCTGGGAACACAAAACACAACATTTATGGGTCAACCACAATGCCACCATTACACAACTATCCAAAAATTACTTAACAACTTTTTAACAGTTTAACATTTGATGAGCATATTTTGCATAGGCCTGTATTATATTATATTATTATTATTATTATTATTATTATTAACATATATTTATTGAATATTTTACATTACCACTATTATGCAGTTACCCAACAATTAATTAAAATAAGAAATAAAAAACTTTAACCGCTGATAAACATATTTTGCATAGCTTCATATATTATTATTACATCTATTTTTATTTTATATATTTATATTTTATTTACCTATTATCACCATTATGCAATTATCCAACAATTTTGACAATTTTTACATGTATTTGCATGTATATATTTATAGTCATATAATTTGTATTATATATAAATATATTTAATATATAAACGTAACATATTTTTCTTAAATGTATACATGCATGTGTGTATTTATATATACAAAATAAATATACACAGTCACACACATATATTAAGTATACAAAAACGTTTATTTTGGATGCGATTAATCGCGATTAATCGATTGACAGCACTAATCTTTAGTATTATATATTATTTAATATTTTTTGTATTATATTTTATTTATATTCTATTTTGGACTAGCTTTGAACTATGTGTTTTTCATGGAACTCATAGTACATATCATTGTATATTTATTACTTTAATTTTAGGTATTAATGGTTAATAAGATCAATGACCATCATAATTGACAATCATGTCAATCAAAAAAAAAATGTATACCTTAAGGATGATTAGGGTATTAAGTTTTTTGTCATGTTAATGCCATGTTTTTTTTATACCATGGTATTGTATCATTGGCATTTACATTACCATGGTATTAGTAAAAGTATCAAGGAGGAGTACCATTTAAACACCATAGTAAACATTGGTATATAGATTCAGTATCATTGTATATTTCAAAGTACTATAGTATTACCATCACTGTACCATGGTACTGGCACAGCACCAAATAATGCCATGCCCCTGACTTAGTGTCATCTTGATTTAAACTTGAAATATTAAAGCTGACACCTGAATAATCCCAGTTAGCTGAGTCTCTCGTAACCTCACCTTGGACAGGATGAAGCGGTCATTGTTGGGGTTCTTGGGGTCATCTGGTCTGTACTTCATAGTATGGAAGAAGAGCACAGACATGATCTCTGCCACACTGCAACATGATGTTGGATGCCTGGCGATTAAAAAAAATATATATAAAGAGTCTGAAGGATAGGTAAAGTGAAGGTAGTTTCACATTTAACCAGTATTTTTTAGATTAAAGGGGTCATATGATGTTGCTAAAAAGAACATTATTGAATATCTCTTTGGATTTGAGACTTTAGTCTTTGCAACTTTACAGATCTTCTTTATGCACCAAGAGCTTGTAACACTCCAAATAGAAAGGAAAAATTTAAATCGCATCACATTACCCCTTTAAAGACAGAATAAGGTCAGAATAAGACAATTAGTGGCTGTCTATCCAAAAGGATGCCAAAGGTGATGTTTAATCCAGGATGCCCCACCAGCACCACGCTTGTGGCATAATCTAAAGCTTTGAGCAAACATACCACCCACTAACATCCACCTGTTTCCAGATTAGGTCACAGACAGCACTAAAGACCACATGCTGTGAGACTAACTCGCTGTCAGACCGTCACGTACTATCAGATCTTCATCTAACAAATCAGTGTGTTTAAATGCAATTGATCGTTATGCTCAAACATCTTCAGACATCAGACCAATAACTGCGCCATTTGGATTCATGTGGCAGTTTACATAACAGCTCAGCAGTACCATTAGAAAACACCATTTGCCTAAAAGAAAGAACATGCAGTTTCATGTGTATAAAACAACAACCATTTCATGCACCCATCTCAGAAGCGTAATTAGTTCCCACTATTATTATATTAATATTAATATTCTTTAAAATCTCTCTTCCTATATATATACTGTATATATATATATATATATATATATATAAAATATCAAATCTATAGATTAACCACAATTCCAGCATTATGAAATTACCGAACAATTTGTATAGTCCTGTATTTTATATATATATATATATATTGGATTTTATTATTATTATTATTGTTTAAAATCTATCTAGATATATATATATATATTTATTACATAAAATCTTAGATCTACCACAATGCCACCAATATGGAATTATCCAATAATTACTTAACATTAAATAAAGTTTTATTACATTATATTAAATACAAGCTTTCTTTCCTGTTTTAAAACACATATTTATGTTTTTTTTTAATCATTACAAATGATGGTTCATCATATTTTTTTCTATTTTTCTCTTCTAAAGACTGAAAAAGCAGATGTTAATGTTTTTAGAACTAAATACAGATAGAATAAAGAAAGTGAGCCAAACTAAATTGTGATATGTTCCTCATAAACTTTTTTTTCTTCTAATAAAGCAATTATGAGATTATGCATGTAGTATTGTTCTCAAATATTGCGAAAGTCAATTATAGGCCACATGCATTCCATAAAAAAACGTCCTTTTTAAGTTCTCCAAATTGTTCTTGGCAATGAAAGAGAGAATATCAAAGATTCATAGTCTATGAGAAAAAAAGACTAGCTGCTAGACTGCTGTAATTGCAAATGTAAATGAAAAAAAAAAAACTATTTTTTAAAACATTATATATCAAGTTCAGTGTATATATGCTGTAATATAAAAAAAACTTTTACAAAATCTATTTTGTCCTTTTTCTAGCTGCATCACTCACCATCTGTTTGCTAAGGATTTGAGGACAAAGATTATGCCTTGCATAAGGGTGTTGCTCGCACAACAGTGGCATGAGCATTAGTGCACATCTATCTATCTATCTATCTATCTATCTATCTATCTATGCTCGCACAACAGTGGCATAGTGCATAGTGCACATCTATCTATCTATCTATCTATCTATCTATCTATCTATCTATCTATCTATCTTATCTATCTATCTATCTATCTATCAGCAAGCATCAGGTATTTGTAGAAGCTGTACCAACTCTTACCCGTTGCCCACTGCAGTGGTGGCTTTGATGGAGTTGATTCGGAGGCGGTTGGCAATGTTCCTCAGTGCCTGTATGGTCTGCTGGTCTGGTTTGTGGTAGTCCTCCATGGGTTCAGCCTAATAGCGCCACAGAATGAAAGGAGAGAATGAGGTTGAGGAGAGCACTGGTTGTGTGTGTGCGAGAGACAGAAAAAGGAGGAGGAGAGGAGAGGGAGGCTGCTTTATGCGGGCACACATACACACAGTTTATAGCGTGCAACACAGGTTGAGAGGCAGTGTGTATTGGCTGTGACAGAGGAAGTGGGTGTGTGCCAAGAAGAGAGAGAGATTGAGACAGACAGAGAGAGAGTAAAGAGGAGGAATCACTCATTTTGACCTTTGGCTGCTGGATCTAAACTCATTACCAGATTAAAGATGTGCCTCAGTCCTTTGAAAATGTAGAGGACATGCATGTGGCTTTACTTTAGGGATAGGGTGACCATACGGTCCATTTTTACGGGACGCACCCTTGCCAGGATTTCTATATTGCCTTTGAGGTTAAGGCAGGTTTTGGCTGTTTGCACTAGATCGATTGTTGTATGACATTATTTCACGAGAGCTATAGAGAGCAGAGCAGACGACTCCTTATGCTTTCAATGATAGTGGTAATGTAAAATATTAAATAAATATATGTTAATAACATAATTAACATAAATATAATTAACTATATAAAAACTATATAAGTCTATGGTATATCCGCATTTAGAATTAATAAATACATGCAGATTGGTTTTATTTTATATTTTTATTTGACTTCTAAACAATGTGTTCATACGGTTTATTGAAAGATTTTATTTTATTATTATTTTTCAATCTGCATTATGAAACAACAATCCATTTTATGTCTAATGATTCAGTTTTATTTTATTATATTTTTGTAACAATTGCAGCGAAGAATTTGAAGTTTAAGTTTTTTTATATATAGGCTATATATATATTTATTTCTTTTAATATATGAAATACAGAACTTTAAATCGAAGAAATAAAACGTACACACTCAGTTAAACTCTAAACACTTTGTTTTTTAATGATTCAATTATTTATATCTGTTTAAGTTGCTGGCAACTAAAAAGATGCATAATATATCATCACTGGAAATGTGCCATTACAGATACACAGAGCAGCTTTAATATAGTTAACTAAAACTGAAACTAACACTAAAACCAATAAAAATCATTTTCATTATTTGAAATAAAATAAACATTATGAAGTAAATATAAACAACGTTCCCTTTCATGGGAACTTCGAACTGCGTCCTCTAGGGGTCGCTATGGAGAAACCTAGAGGACGCAGTGTCTCGTTCCCTACTCAGGGAACCATGGTTACATAAGTAACCTGAGATGTTCCCTTTCATGGGAACTTCGAACTGCGTCCTCTAGGTTTCTCCATAGCGACCCCTAGAAGACGCAGTTCGAAGTTCCCTACTCAGGGAACCATGGTTACATAAGTAACCTGAGATGTTTTTATTTCAGCTATTTGGCTAGTTGCCAGCCTCTAGTTTCAGCTAGCTGCCAACATTTCTCATATTAATTTAACTAAAACTGAAATAATTAATAAAAAAAAAATGTATAGACATACATAAAAAACTACTAAAATGACAAACACACAACAATACTACTAAAACTTTAACTAAAATTAAAATGAAAACGGAAAAAATAAAAATAACTCATGTTCACTAAAGAAATAAGCTCATTGTTGAAGAATTGTGTTGCCATCTTGTGGATTTTTGAGAAATTACAGGGCAAAAAAGACTAGGATGGGTTGGGAAGAGAAAGAGGAAATCTACTACTCTGTGTCTGTGTTTAATACAGCATGTCTAATGGCCGCCAAATGGCTGTTTCGACAATCCAGAATAATCCACTGACTCATGTTAGACAGGGAGGAGAAAATGTTCATTTCTTTTGGGGAATTTTATTTAATGTTCTAAGAGAAAGAGATTTACTAGCTCAAACAGATCTTTATAATCTGAAATCTGAATGATTTTTTACTGTGCTGCTCACGCTCAATTAAAGTGACAGCACGCTGTTGAGGGACTAAATAAACAGGCTATGATTTCACATGAACACTGCTAAAAATGCACAGAATAAGCATGTCTAGTGTGTTCTAACAAGAATTGTAGTAGGCCTATGTCAGAAAAGAAAATGAAGGAATCAAAAATATGTAAGATTTACCCATTTAAAAATTTTTTTTTTAATTAATCAGTTTGGGTGAAAGTATGTAGGCCTATTATAAAAAATAAATATAAAAAACCCTTGAAAACAGCAATGACATGATCAGAGCTGTTTTTGTTGTTTACCGAATCAACCAACTTTCAAGAATTTAAAACTTTAAAGTTCATAACTGACCAACTTCAAAAAAAAAAAAATTCCTTGACACTCTCCTCAAAAGTCTGTTCTGTTCTCAATCTGCCTACTTATACTCCCGGGGTCGTCACATGTGGTTGCCGCAAGCCGTTCTCAAGCCCGTCGGCCGCCGCTCACTCAGGCCGGCGTCCGCAAAATAATGTTATTTTTAGCAACATCATATGACCCCTTTAAAGTATGTACTCTTTTGGTGAAGAAAAAGTACACACTTATGAGTGTGTAGTAGCTAGAAGAGTAGGCAAGCTTTGGGACATACTATAACATCATATAGACTAATTGCGTCTTTAACTGTCCGTTCAGTCACATAATTACACGCATCCTGTCACTGTAAACTGGCCTGTCAATCATCTTGTCACAGTTAACATCCACCACATTTCATTTCATTTAACTTCCTACCATATTGGAGAGTAATGAAGTAGCACGTTGATCTGCCAGCTGTGGGTCTGTATGCAGAGAAGTCTGCTCATATTTTTTGCATGATGCATTTAAAAGTTAATGGCCAAACGGATGTTTATAAAAGTTTACATTGTTGTTGTACATTAAATATCCTAACACAAATAACATTAAATAAAAGAATTTAACAGGTTAAATGTTGATTATTAGTAACTCAAACCTCTCCATGTTTGTAGTTTTTAACGTTTTTTTATTCGTGTTTGTAGTTCTGAACCAAATCATTCGTCAAAGCGCAATGGATTGTGCGTAATATTAGCCATTAGAGTGTGCATGGATCCACACTTCAAAAATCTACCTAAAATAGTAGAGCATCCGGGGACTTCTGTCATATTCTTTTCAACATAGCCTACTATGTTTTGGGACACACTTATTTTAATCTCACATACTATTTTAGGATGGATAGTATGAACATTGGTTTCATACTATTGCAGGGTATGTTTGGTGAGCGGGTAGGCTACGAAATTCCGCGAAAAGAGCGGATTGCTTTAAGGCAGCAACAAATGCATGTGTACAGCTATCCACTGAAATTAAGACAGTGGTGTATTTACGACAGTGAATTCCACTCACTCAACGGTAGGTGGCTCCAAAGTCACAAAAATACACAAACCTACATACAGTTGTTTTAAGCCATTATGTAACTATCAATTTAATTCAAGTGCAGATTTGTTAACCTTTACAAGTACTTTGATATGCCCATCATGGTACACAATAATTAGCATATTCCAGTACCACCTACCTTGTATTCCAAAATAACACAGTACTTTCAGAGTGCAAAAACCCTGGTAATACCATGGTAATTTTCGATGCTAAATGTCTGTTGTTCATTCTCTGTTCAGTCTAGTGCCCATTTGTCAGAAAACACTATTCCTATTTGCCAACACTTTTTTTTCTATCTAGTTTAAAGGGGTCATATGATGCGATTTCAATTTTTCTGTACAGTATGTGGAAAATAATGTGTTTTTTTTTACTTTAAACCGCATAAACACATTTCATTACACCAAATACACAAAATAATGTTCTTTTTAGCAGCATCATATGACCCCTTTAAAGCACAAACACCTGCTATTTCTAACTATCACCATTAGAGGACGCCACTGCACCATAAGATCCACCACAGATCCCCAGCAAAGACCTCATCACCTCTACGACCATCAGCACAAGACCACGGGAACCAGACAAGTCCCCTGCACCTGTGTTTCAGCCTGGAATTAAGGAAAACTGGCCCGCCGCCTGAGCCTGGTTTCTTCCAAGGTTTTTTCTCCATTTCTGTCACCGATGGAGTTTTGGTTCCTTGCCACTGTCTCCTTTGGGGACACTTGACTGACTGATTGCACAGACACTATTGGAGGAGAGCAGAACTGGATGATGACATCACAGAATCATCACTGAATTGACTCTAGCTGGAAAAATGAAATCATTTTTTTCAATGAAAAATTAAATCATCTTCTTGCATTATTGACAAACTATTTTCCTGTTTGACACTGTAAAGCTGCTTTGACACAATCAGTATTGTATAAAGCGCTATACAAATAAAGGTGACTTCATTCATTCATTACATTTATATAGCGCTTTTCTAGGCACTCAAAGCGCCTTACATTGTCAGGGGGGATCTCCTCATCCACCACCAGTGTGCAGCATCCACCTGGATGATGCGACAGCAGCCATAGTATGCCAGAACGCCCACCACACACCAGCTTACTGGTGGAGAGGAGATTGAGTGATGAAGCCAATCAGTAGATATGGGGATTGTTAGGAGGCCATGATGATCAGAGGCCAATGGGCAAATTTGGCCAGGATGCCGAGGTCACACCTCTACTCTTTTCGAAAGACATCCTGGGATTTTTAATGACCACAGAGAGTCAGGACCTCAGTTTAACGTCTCATCCGCAGGACGGTGCTTGTTGACAGTATAGTGTCCCCATCACTACACTGGGGCGTTAGGACCCACATAGACCACAGGGTGAGCACCCCCTGCTGGCCTCACTAACACCTCTTCCAGCAGCAACCTAGTTTTCCCAGGAGGTCTCCCATCCAGGTATTGACCAGGCTCAGCCCTGCTTAGCTTCAGTGGGCAACCAGTCATGGGCTACAGGGTGATATGGCTGCCAACTTTACTTTAAGAGAGAAGCTGGAGCTTTGACGTCTACATATGGAACAGCTTTCTTAAGCCTCAGATTCTTTTGAAATAAACACTGTGATCATCATGCGTCCTTCTGTTCGAGTGAAACCCTGCGATAAAATGATATGTATAATTTATTAAATAAAGAATCTTGTTGAGTAGTTGACATGTCAAGCAGTGTCAGCAGTGTGACATGCTCATGTTGTGTGTAAAACAAATTTTCAAATTCTTTTATAGTTATTATTCATTCATTTTTTGTGTGTATAGAATATTAGATGGAATATTAATTAAAAAAAAATGTTTTTATTAAAATTATTTTGGCACACCACAGGATTGTGGAAAAAAAAATCATGGTTAAAAGGTAAAAAAAATATTTTTTTATACACTTTATAAATATACATTCCCTTATATGTTCATATACATTTTAACCTAATTTCTTCATTTTTGTCTTAAAAAGTTATTTGTCACACTGTTATGATGACTTCAGTAAAGATTGTGACATTCATACAAAAAATCCAGATCGTTTTTGGAGAACTTTCCCTCAAAATTGCCGGTGCATGCAATGTTTAGAATAATACTGTTATTATATAGCCATAGTAGTACAATAATAAAACATATTAGCGAAGTGGTTCTTAAATTAGCTGTGATGATATCATGTGCAGCGCACACATTTGGCATGAATCAACACAGCTGGTAGTGTTTGCACAATGACCACATGACTTGTTGCCCCTCTGCAATGTCATGCTTAGTTTGTCCAGTTATGTCACGTGTCGGATTCTGCCATCCCATGCATGCAAAGTGGTGGATTTTGAATGCTGTGATGTCATTTTACTGCATCTCTGTCACTCACAATCAGACAAGGACTAGAATGTCTTGAGGGAAGGTGTGAAAGAATGAAATCCAGACTTAGCATCCATAAATACTGTAATTATCTAGAGTATTTAATCTCAGAACCATTGATTATTTTATCTATCTATCTATCTATCTATCTATCTATCTATCTATCTATCTATCTATCCATCCATCCATCCATCCATCCATCCATCCATCCATCCATTTTATTTAATTTTTTATTTATATATTTTATTCGTTTTTATTCATACATTTTAAATACACAAATTTCTATCATAAACTTTTATTTTTTATTATTTATTTATTTATTTTCTGCTAATTTAAGTTTGTAAATCTTTCCCAAATAATCTTGAGTAAATATAATGATAAAACAAATGCGAAATAGTTCCTTTTTCCAGTCCACAAACTTCACCGTTATGTGAAATGTACAGCTTAAATCTTGGAGTGTGTAATATGAATTCTGTTCTGATGTCATAAGGCCAGTCTCTGCGGACTCTGCTGTCCTTTTTTCCCTCTTCCACTCTCTCTTGCTCTATCTCTGAGTAAGCAGTATCTCCTCTGGGCTTTCCATCCCAGTCAGAAACACTTGTCATCAAACTGCTCCAAAATGTGTGACCCAATCCTAGCCTGAGAACATATACCCATGTGACACACGTCAGCCAATCAGGGAGGCCCGTGGTCCCTCACCTCCTGAAGGGAATGTACATTCAGGGTGCATGACTGTTTCTATTTTTACTTTCTTTGGCAGCAAACAGTGCAGCAGACTACAACAATAGTTAAAATCATAACTTAACGCAGCGCCACACAATGCGATCTGGGAGACCTAGGTGTTCGCTGCCCTGAATCAACTGAGCAAAGTCCTTGGGATATATTAAATAACACCACTCTGGTGACATAGCTGCTAATATTCACATACAAATGTGGCTCTGCATTTCATAGAGTACAAACAGACCAAAAGCAAATATGCAGACTCCCAAAATCAAATGAAATAAAAAGAAAATATTTTTTGCATGAAGATGCAGCAATACATTATTTCATGACTCCAATATAACATTTAATTCCAATCACTGTCGATAGTGATTCTCACTTGATTTTTTTCTATTACTTAAAAAGTATTTCTTTTATTTATCATATTTAAATATAAAACATATTTATTATTTTATTCAAATTAGCATAAATTACCATGATGTTAAACAATATATATATGTAAATATATGCTAAACACAATATTTCTTTTATTAGATTTTATTTTATATTTAAGTATATTTTTTCTTATAATCTTTTTTTAAATAAGCATGAATTGCCATATATAAAATAAAATAAGTAAATATATTTCAGTAATTATATTGATTTTTACATTACCTTAATGATAATAAAGATAGAAAAGTACTTAATTTACATGAAAATTATTAAATTTCACCCCCAAAATCAGAAGAAAAAAATATATATTTTGCATTGTGCCATTAATTTCATGTAATTCAATTCCAATTTAGTACATTTAATTCATATTGTTAATAGTTTTTTAAAAACACCTAAATAATATTATAAAAATATAAATGATGTATTATTTTGTTTAAATCATCATCATGACAATTACATCATGGCAATTGCTAAAAAATATTTTTCTCTTTGTTATATTTCAATATAAAATATTTAATGATTATCATTATTTATTTAATATTTATTATGTAAATCACATAAATTATAATGTAAACTAAATTGCACATTATATATGTATATTTATATATATAATGGGTCACAATGCACTGTATTAATATGAAGGAATTTTCCATACAGTATATATATATATATATATATTACAGGTGTTTTACATGTTTTGAATTATGCATTTGTGTTTTAACTAATGACAAGATATTTTTTTTTTTATAACATCTTAGATGGAAATAATGTCTCAATGCAAAAGAAAAAGTAGTGCCAAAATAATTTTTTTTGTATAATTTTAGGGTGATATGTGACCCAGACATGTTTTTGACAAGTTTTGTGAGCTTCACAAGCACAAGCAGCCTATGCTCCTGAGACAAACTTGATTTTAATGCCAGATGTTCCTTGAGGGACGAGTCGGTTCCTTGATGCTCACTCAATTACCCATAAGTCACTCTGTGGTTGCTACAGCGACATCGCACTTACCCTTAGCACCCAGGAGGGAGGGGTGGTCAGCTGTCAGTCATCTACGGCTGTCAATCATTTAGACTGCAGCCAACTAGCTGGAAGGATCACGTGCCACAGCCTGACGGGGGAGAAACATTTAGTAGTGTGTTATTTTGCACAAAATTACATTAGAAGGAAAGGACACAGAAATGAGAGGAAGTGATTAAACTAATGAGAAATGAAAGGCATGAATCTCATAAAGAAGCAAAATAGATGCATGAAAAATAGATAATAAGGGAGAGAGTGAGAGTGAGAGAAAGAAAGGTTGTTAGGGATGCTGGGAAGCTGACAACACACTACAACTGACCCTCAGGGCTCTTCACTTCTGTTCTCACTTCAACACACACACTCACACACACTAAAGCCATCTGAATAATAAAACATAATCTCATGTCAACCTTATCAAATTATGTATTAGCTAACCAGTGGACAAAAAATGTAAAAAACTTCCAACTTCTACTCACAATAATATCACAAGTTGACTGTTTGAATTGGATTTCTAAAAATACAAGTGTTGATTTCCCATGAAAAACATGCTGCCATTCTGGGGTATATAAATTAGAGGAATTGTTTTATATAAAATATAAAAAATATATTTCTTGAGCAGCAAATCAGCATATTAGAATGATTTCTGAAGGATCATGTGACACTGAAGACTGGAGTAATGATGCTGACAATTCAGCTTTAACATCACATGAATAAATTACATTTCAAAATATATTCAAATAGAAAACAGCTCTTATAAATTGTAATAATATTTCACAATATTATAGTTCTTGTATTTTTGATCAAATAAATGCAGCTTTGGTGAACATTAGAGACTTCTTTCAAAAACATAAACACCATTTTAACATTGCTGACTCTCACAAAATAAGTGTTAATTGTTTGAAGAGAAAACACAGCATGCTATTGGTAGTGATAAAGAACACCATGACACAAGCGAGGCTCTCACTGCTGTCAACAGATACCTCTGATGCTACATGAGCTTCACTTCACCAGTCAGCAAGACAAACAGCGACCAAATGCCGGTAGAAAGAGAAGAAGAGAGACACAGAAGGATAGTGAGAGAAAGAGACACAGGGACAGAAATGTAAGGGCAAACAACAAAGACATTGAGTAACCTCTTTATTTGAAAAGTGTTAAATTGTTAAATAAATGTTTTGTATATATATACACTGTAAATAATGACTGTGAATTTAACGGTAAAAGACTGTAAAAATGCTACAGTAAAAACCTGTTAAATGGTTAACGGAATGGTTAATGGATAACTACTATATATACGGTGAAAATCTGTATTGGACATTACATGTAATTTTATGGTAGTATACCGTTTTTGGAAGTGAAAAAGACCGTATAATTTACAGTGAATAACCGTAAATTGACATTCCCAGAATTCCCTGCGTTACATTTCAAATTTGATGTTTTTTTTTGTTGAAATAACTGTTTCTTCTTAGTTTTTTCTTATCGGATTTGTATGTTAGGGTTGTATGTTACACCTAATGTTGTTAAATTAATGTTTATTGCATTATTTCCATTTCATGTGTGTTACGGTGTTTAGTGTTTGTGTGAATGACACCGTGCACCTTCTATATATGTTAGTATTTAAAAGCTGCTTGTGATGGGCTTTGGTTCATCATGTGACTTTCTCATCACCACCTGCATTTGGTGGTTATCAGTGTATTACAAAGGTACAAAACAGATTTCAGTACTTCAGTAGGTTGGTATATTAACATTATTTCAGTTAATGAAATTACGGTATTTAACAGTAAATTTAAGTTAAAACCGTAAAACCTAAAATGTTGCTACCATAATTTTTACGGTAAAATTCCGGTAACCACAGCTGCCATTTTTTTACCGTAAATTTTACGGAATTTTTTTTACAGTGTACCTTTTGTGATGGAAATGACATTTACATTTTTTTTTAAAGAAATGGACAAACTCTTTGTCATGCTAAGGCTAATTTCATACCTATCATTTTATGTATTTTACATAAAAATGTTATTTTTATTCTTTTTGCATAATTTGACATAACTTTTGTCAAAAAAAGTAAACTAAAGTTTGATAAAAAGGGGGAAAATGTTCATGGAAATGATGCCAGATTTTCTCATACTATATATATAATTTATAAATTATAAATATATAAGTAATAATTGTATTTTTTATATTTTCACAAAATAAATATTGAAATGTTTGAGTTGATTATTGTGTTAATTATTATTGAAATTATTAAGTGAAATTATTTCACACTATCTCTTAGATCATATTGATAAATTCTTGATAATTAAGATTTTTATAATTGATTTTCATACACTGAAAATCCTTAAACACAATTTTCACTCAGAAATTACAAAGAAACAGCAAAAGTAAAAAGAAAGTAACACATATTTAGAAAGACTTCAATTGTATTTTCTTGTAAAACATATTCCAATAATTGCTGTTTTATTTCAAACTTCGGAAAAACCATTGGTGTAAGATCAGGGTCTGAGAAAACAATAAAATCTTAAAACTCATTTGAAAAGTAACAAAAATAAACAATGAAGGCATAAAAATTTTTTTTGTGGCTTTCATATAACAAATACAATTGAAATCTGTTAGATGTAAAAATCGATCCTGGGATGTTTTTTTTAAAGCATTTCTGTGTTCTTCACTGTACAGTAAAGGCCCATGTCATGTGACAAAGACAGAACAAATTGTGAATGCTGATTGGCTGAAATACCTAATAAGGCATTTAATTATTAAAGTTGCTTCGGGGAGAAACCATTTTATCTGTTCTATATTATATCAGCCCAAGGCCTGCCTGAACCTTTCACCGGTCACATCAGAAAAACACATGGACTGTACTAGAGCTTCATCATGGGTTTATGACAGCATTTTATCAGATTCATAAAAGCAGCCGTCCCAAAGTAAGCTAACATTGATTCCTGCTGTAGGCTAATAGATCAAATTTCTAAGTTTATGAATTGTTTAATTTAAAACAGGTGAAACAGAAGACATTTATTTAAGGATTCACCACAAAGAAATACACATATAAACAGTAATCTGTACATATAAAAAAAAAATGTCATACTTTTATTACAGAATACAAATATGTTGTATATTTAGCAATCACGTATAGATCTAGGTATATGTAGTAAAAGACAATTTTCTATCTAACAATGAATACTGAAAATTGCCAAATTTGAGTTCAAGAATGTCATTGAACGTTCAGTTGTTTGCATGAGCGCAGAGAATATTCCAGACATGACTGGTAATGTGAGAGATGAGTTTCTGAGAAGAACAGGTGGTGAGCAGGTGCTGTCTTTTCTAAAGATGGTTGATAGATCGTTTGAACTGTTGCGTGAAAAGAAACATAAATTAAACTAAAGTATTCATAAACATGCCCAAAATAAATGATTATTGACTGCAGTGGAGCAGAATATGATATGATATCATATTCTTGCCATTTGTGTTTGCTAGTCTCCAGAAATAGTAGATTCACCTCTCATAAGAACATGTGAAACACTAAAAAAATATATAATGTGGGTTTCTTCTGAAATTTCCTCTTTGAAAATGATGACTCAAGGGAAGTCCTAACTCTCTGAGCTCTAATTGCATGTTCTTAAAGGCCTTCAGTTCTACTGACTTGTCTTTTGTACAGTATGACTTCAATATTCCTGTTTTATAATGTTTAATTTTGTTATATTTTATATATTTTTTTATCTTATTATGAGTATAAGAGCAAATTGCAAAGCAAAGAAAAACCCTGGATTTAAAATTTGTCCCACAATCACTGAAAATAATCTCAATATTATTTATATTATTATTAGCAAACACATTTTGCTCCAACGTGTTCCAATACTGCCAAACACCTGCCAGTAGTTTGTTCGTTCTTACTGATTGTACTGAGTATGATGTCCGATTCACGAATGGATGATTGTTTTGAACCAATTCTCGTTGAAGATTCGGTCGAACCGATTCGTAAGGACTCACTTTTTGAGTCTTAACAATATTAAGAATAACTGATACTAATATGTTAATAATTATCATAATGATTTTTATTGTTGGGAAAAAAACACAACATGTGACGAAATCCCGTAGTATATTAGGCTATAGTTTTTTAATTGGAGGCTAATATGTAAATGAATGTTAAAAGACCCAATGCAAATAGTAGGTTCCTCTTCAGGAACTTGAGCTGCGTCGAAAACGCTAGGGGAAACGCCTTCTGCGACCCACGCTCTGAATCACATGTGAAATCAGTCCAATAGCTGAACGGGACGTCACGGCGGATGACGTCATGACCAGGAAGCTATAAAAGCGCGTGCGAACTGTATGTGTCCAGTGCGAGCACTGGATGCATACGTCCACAGAGCTGCCCTGTGGAGGAGGGCGGACCAGTTGCTTGTGTGCTACGGTCCCCCTAAGAGAGGTCTTCCAGCAACTAAGCAGACCCTCAGTCGGTGGATAGTGGATGCTATCTCCTTATGTTATGAGTCCTCTGATCTCCCCTCGCCGTTAGGGGTCAAGGCTCACTCGACTCGAAGTGTGGCAGCCTCTAAGGCTTTTTTTAGCGGGTGTGCCTATGCAGGACATCTGCAACGCTGCGGGTTGGTCCACGCCCCTTACCCTTGTTAGGTTTTATGAGCTAGACATGCGAGCCACTCCCGGCTCTTCCGTTCTCTCGCCCTAGTTGTGCAGTCTTCCACACTAGGCAGAGACTTGGAAGTCTGGCGGCGTGGGCATTCTCGTTCCCCTAGCGTTTTCGACGCAGCTCGAGTTCCTGAAGAGGAACGTCTCAGGTTACGTATGTAACCCTAGTTCCTCGAGGGAACGAGACGCTGCGTCTCGGTGCCATACTTCCGGCGTCCCTGCCAGCGCTTGCTTCATTCCTAGAAGCTGACGCTGGCTCCGCCTCACGTGCTTTTATAGCTTCCTGGTCATGACGTCATCCGCCGTGACGTCCCGTTCAGCTATTGGACTAATTTCACATGTGATTCAGAGCGTGGGTCGCAGAAGGCGTTTCCCCTAGCGTTTTTGACTCAGCGTCTCGTTCCCTCGAGGAACTAGGGTTACATACGTAACCTGAGACGTTTTCATATATTTGCTGATAATTATGCTCAGGTAAACAAACGATATCCCCTTAATAAAATAAACAGTAATACATTAATTGAGTGAATAGAGAGCTACATCCCATCAAACATCTACTCACCTGTGCACCCCAACTCCTTTATTATGGAAAATTCATATATGAACATTAATTTGTTTTTAATCGATATTTTGGCACGAATCTTTGATCGTGACTGATTATTGGCGTGTGGCGGACGCAAACATTCAAGTAATATTCTAATTAATATAAGAATAAAATATTAAAATAACCACAACTTAATTATGCAACTGTAAACTGCTGCTGTGTAACAATTTTCAGCGATGACTCAACTGAATTGATGAATCGTTTTATAAACCGCGCATTGAAATGAGCCATTCAAATCATAAATCACTCGACATAACTTTTTTAGGAGTAAAACAATGCGAGAATAATATCGTTAACAAAACTGGGAATAAATAGTATTAATCTATTAATTTTACCATATTGTGAACAACAGGCCTATTATTATTAACAGCATTTTGATACCAATATTGTTGAAACAATAGCCTAAATATCACCTAAAAACAAAACAAACAAACAAAGAAAAAAAAAATCAGCGACAAAGAGCAATTTATAACAAAAAAAAGAAAAGACAAAACCCCACATTGGGAACCGAATGATGGCTCAAGTGATCTTATGAAACGATCCATTTGAACGAACCGATTCTTTAAATGAGTCGGAGCCCTCTACACTAAAGTAAGCGGTTTGTGCGTGCACAGCCAGAGGGGGAGTTCAGCTCGTTTCACCGTTCACCGACGCCTCGTGACGCTTAAACACAGACAGCGCGCGGCGAACGCGAGGAAGCTCTCGCGCTCTCTCACGCGCTAAAGAGCGAATGCATACTGATGAATTTGAATCTACAGTGTCAGATCGGACCTGAACGTTTTAATCGATGTTGGAGTTTTATTTCTGGATATAAGCCGAATCCTCCTCCTCCTCCTCAGCTGAACGAAAAGACCTCATCAAAGGTACGATATTCACGCAGAGGCCTGGCGTGTTTCTAGTTAAAATGGATCTTTTTCAACAAATGATGGAGTGCGATCATTCTGCATCCGAGTCAGAGCTGAAAAGATGCTGATGATGCTGATGCAGAGGATTTTGCGCTCGTTTGGTCCAGTTAGACCTTAGATGTTGTCACTGCTTGTCATAATCGAGCGTTTTTTAAAAGAAATAAACAGTCGGTGACTATAAAGACGCATCACAGCTGTTGTAACTGAGCATCATTGGCATCATCTAAAGAAAGACACAGATTTGGCTGCCACATATATGGAATATTTCATTTTTGAGAAGAAACGTTACAGTTATTGTCTTAGAGTCACGAGCCTCTTTATCTATACGCATGTATGTCACCATATATATATATATATATATATATGCATTATGCGTCTACATGCATCCTTGCCATGCGATGTCAGAATGACAATATGTGTCATTGTCCTACAAGATAGTTTAAACGTCAACATTTAGTATTCATACTACTGTAGCACTATGTAAATGAAGGCATTAAGAAATTATATTTCATTATCAGTTTGCATCATGCATGACATTGGAATGATAAATATATCTAATATATGAATGAGCCAGTATTGACAAGGATACAGTGCACTTAATGTCCTATATCATTAGTGTGAAGATTAACATTTATTGTATAGCCTATCCAATGACAGCAGATCATTGGCTTGAATTTGTGACACATTTGGATGCGATGTCTTAGGTTTTCACGATCCGATGGAAGACAAATGCTTAAAGGGAAATGTATATAGGCAGATATGACCTTTCCATGCATGTCTTCATTTCCTCTGCGGGGCCTAGTGGTTCAAGGACTCTGATGTATATGAGTGACATTTGTGGATCCCATGAGCCTGGATGTGTGCTTTTTGCTTGTATTTGAATGCAGAGCATGTTTTTTTTTTATACTGTTGTTTGCTTATAATGTGTTTTTATGTGGGGATGTTGGTAGTGTGATTCTCTGCCACAGTGCATCTATTTGCAGGCTGGTTTTCATTGGGTCACGCTACGCACATTGATTTTTCCACAAGCTGTAACTTTTTTTTTTTGTGGCATTATCCTAATAATACCTCTGTCATTTAAGCGACATGTTATGCTTTTCCTTTTTGCTGCCCTGGTTTGCTGAGAAATCGTAGTAACCTGTACAATAATAATATTTTTATTTTAAATTGGCACGTGTGCACCATAGTCTTGTTGCACTATACTCAGACTTTTCAATATTGGATGCTCCTGGTTTCATGGTTTGGATTTAATGGAATAAAACATTATCATATTACGACAAGGATGCTGTTTTTATCATGACATGATGTAGCAGTTGAAATATATAGAATCAAAAGTAACACTTTATAATAAGGTTTCATTTGTAAATAAACATGAGTTAGCTATGAAAAGCAGTTATTAATCTTAATGTTCATTTCAACATTTACTAATACATTATTAAAATCAAAAGTTGCATTTGCTAATATTAGTGAATGCTATGTATTTCAATAATATTATTAAAGTACTTTAACAAATGCATTGCTCATTGTTAATGCAATAACTAACTTTAAGTAATGGGACCTTATTGTAAAGTGTTACCGATTGAAGAACAAGATTTAAGTCAAATAACAACCTAAATTTTGGTCTAAAGGGACCATTTTTACATTTCCGGGGTTCACAAAAGCCGTCATAGTTGGGTAAATCTCTGTAGATATAACTTCTATAAATTAACACAAATATATTTTTGTGTTCCTATTTGCTCCAACAGAAAATGAAAATAAAAACATGATTGTGCTTCTATGACTTGCCAAAAGAAGTAAAACATATCAAAAGATTATGTTGGTCAGAAGAGAGAAATGTGTCTTTATTTTAGAAACAAGCACATAGCAGCGCCAACCAGTTTTCTGTAATTTAATGGCAAGGTAATATAACTCATATTGTTATAAATGTACATTAATAAAACAAAAAAACCCAGCTTTTCTAGATTTATGTTATTAACTGTGGAAAGTCACATCATCACAGTCTGTGAAAACGGTCCATCCTCACACAAAAATATCATATGGCTTCATTCAACTTTAAATATAACGCATGAGTCGTATGGGCTACCGTTATGGTACTTTTGACATGAAATGGAGTAAATAAGGACATCATTTTCATATTGAGATTAACTATTCCTTTAAATATAGAGGTTCTTTTGGTGCCCACGTCTTTCACACATTGGACTGCTCTCAAACCGTGGTTGAGACACTGACCTTTAGACCCGAAGACATACTGTATGCATCTTTTAGTCCTACACCCACATTGTTGCATTAAATAATGTAGCAGTGAAGGAAGTCACTGCACAGCCTCCCACTATATTCTCTGTGCTTTCTCGTTTTCTCTCTAACTCTCCTCTCTGTCTTTCACAGAGGCAAATTATGCCAGCAGTACCAGAGTCGCTGTCTCTGGTGACGTGCCAGCCTGTTGGTGAGACCCTTCGCTCAAGCGCCCACCTCTGTGCCATCTCCCCTGGCAGGCCCATGCTGGTGGACGCCCCACTCAGGCCCACGCCCGCACCATGAGCGCCAACGGCCCTGCTCCGACTGCTGCGACTCCTGCCGCACCCCCCGCAGCCTCCGTGCCTGTATCGTCAGTGGTACCGGTCGGCTCGCTGGCCCAGAAGAAGCGGCAGCAGTATGCCAAGAGCAAAAAACAGGGCAGTTCGGCCAACACGCGGCCGCAGAGAGCTCTCTTCTGCCTCAACCTCAACAACCCCATCCGCCGGGCCTGTATCAGCCTCGTGGAATGGAAGTATCCTTTACATCGCTTTTCAGTCAAGATTGACTAATATTAAGACGATCGGGGTGTTCAAAATGTTCTCATATCCAAGTTTAAAGGGATTTCGTCCCCCAAAATGAAAATGTTGTCATCATTTACTCACCTTCCCATGTTGTCCCATATTTTTTTCCCTCAAAGTTGTTTATTTCCCGACTTTCTTTAAAATATCTAGATGCATATAGGTTTTGAACAACATAACGGTGAGCAAAGAATTTTTATTTTTTGGTCATCTGTCCATTTAATATGTAGAGTCAACTATAAATAAGAGTCCAGTGAAAAGTGTGCATTTTGGCTTTGTGGTGCTATTAAAACATTGCTGTTTGACTAAGTCTAACCAATGAAACAGCATTGGCTTAACCAATGGTGGGAGTTGGAGGCAGGACTATCTGAAGTCTGACCAATGGAGGAAGAGGAGAGTGTTCTGGAAGCTTGTTAAAAATTGCAAAAGAGTGCTGCACTGATGTATTTTTGTAGGCCAACCAGGAAGTTAGCATCACCCTGGTTCCCTTGACAAAAACCAATAAGATTTTTCCATTGGCTTTTGGGTTAACGGCAGAAAATAAAAACAAAAGTTGATGATTTTTAGATGTTTTGTTCACCACGATAATCTTCACAAATAAACACAACTTCTATGAATTCTGAAGCCTAAATAGAGTCGCCAGAATTAAAATGGTAAACGTAGGCTTTAAACAAACTACCCTATGGTGGCATGACTTCAACGTCATCACCAGTATGCTTCTGACAACCCTTTCTTGATTCTTGACTTCAAAAACATTTTCCCTACAAGCTTAAAAAAAGTAAAAAAAAAAATTGACTAGTGAAGATTAGTGGACTCAGATATTCTGTTTCTGAATCATGGAAAGATGGCAGCATACAGGTTTTCAAGGACAGAATGTTAATTTTTGAGTGAACTATTGTTGTGGATTTCAGAATATTGTCTGTTTTAGCAGACTTGCATTCGAACATGTGGAAAGACTGGTGGCCTGCTCTTCAGGTCAGAGTTTGTTGTTTGTAAATACGCTTTGGAGTTTCTTCTGGCATTATTCCTCTAGAAAACTAGCATATGGTGTGGTTTGCTTGTGGCCTGTGCTGAAAATAGGTGAAGGCGGGATGAAGTAATTGAGCGAATCATCAAGAGAACAGGTAAACAAATGAAAGTAGTCCACCTATGCGTCTACAGCAGACATCCCAGCTTGTCATCTCCGGTAGAAGCTTGTCTGGTGGTCTTTATTAGAGCGAAGCTGTGTTCCCTGCAGTGAGGAACACCTTAATCTCAAACGCAAGTCAGCGTGTATAGCTGAGCTTTGAAAAGAACATCTGTTCCCCGGCCCTACGGGGAAGATAAAGGAGCAATGGCTTCCAAGCTGTAGATTTCAGATTCATCTCTACATATATAATGTACAGTGAAACAAGCATTGCAGGTGTGAGCGTTTGTGCAGGATCATGCAAAAGCTAATATTAGCCTAGCCCTACCAGCCTTGTCTTTCCTCAAAGGAGTCATGGGAAAGTCAGAGAGAACTTCCCCTGAATGCCGCATAATCCAACATTTTAGTGTCCTAGCTCATGGCCTAATAAGAGTATTTAGCAGCGTAAAATTAGAACATTGCATTGTACTGGATTTAAAAAATGCATTAAGTGAGTGCAAAAAAGGAATGTGAGACGCAACCCTGAATGTAGTGTCAAATTTATCCTTGACACACAAAATTGTGCATTTTTGTGAAACCAGAGTATAAGTTTAAATGACTGATTTTCGAATATTGAATGTAGACTGCAACATTTTCAGGTCCTCTGACTCACACCAGTATTATTTACATTTTGTACGTCTCACTAGCAGGAAAGCAGAGCGGCTGAGTCAGTGCTGTTGTAATGGACTTTTTACTGTTAAACCGCATGCAAGTAGCTACTCACTGTTATTTCCTTCTGACCCTTTTGAGCGATCACAAGATGAGATTTAGCTGTGATTAATAATAAAGATGTACAGATGAACAGGGGCCGGTGTAAGAGTTTCAGGCCAGTTGATGGAACACAGCACATGATCACAATAATTCTATAGTATGTTTTTGACTTGTAAGCTTACAAATTTGGTTTTCTGTGACGCTTTGAGTAAATATTGTTTTGCTAATTCTTTTGAATTCTGCTAAATTCACCAAGGAAATATAGGTACTTAACTGGTCAACAAAGGTAAAGTTTTGTTAAAATTGCAAGAAATTATTGTCCTTGAAGCATTAGTTAGAATTGGTTGAAAAATAAAAACAAATCAGCAATGTTATGCCATAATTTTAATAATAAACAGGGCTTCTAAAAAACATAACCGTGTTTTTCAGACCCTTAAAAAAATAAAAATGAAATGAAAATGTTAGCACCCAAGCAACAAATCAGAATTTCTGGCAGAAAAAAATCAGGAAAAACTTAAGCCTTGTTTAGTTCTGGAAACGTTTGAATAATAGGTTTGGATTAATTCCATTTTAATCTAGCCAACTTGAGGGATGAGTTGAAATTTGATTTGTTATTCACATTTTGACCTTTCATTTAAATGTCATATTTAAATATGTACAATATATGCCAGATTTTCTCTTGTTTGATTGATTCTAGTAGCAAATTTAACTTGTAAACCTTCACAAGAATGACTGGATGTATATATTAATTGCCTCTGACTTTAATTATTTTTAATTATTGATTCTCTTTGTTCTACTCCTTAACTTTCATCTCAGGCCATTTGATATCTTTATATTGATAGCGATTTTTGCCAACTGCATGGCCTTAGCTGTATACATCCCCTTTCCCGAGGATGATTCCAACTCAACCAACCACGACCTGGTGAGTAAATAACTTCAACCTCTTGACCTTTTAGCATGTTCCAGTCTGACCCCTGCCATGACCCCAAACCCCACACTCACATTAACTGTGGGTCTCAGGTCAAAGAGCGAAGGGACGTTATCTCATTGTTTGATAGAGACTAAGCTCTGCCCTTTTACATTTTAATGGTGTGCAGGTGTCTTTATAGAGCACATTATAGAGAATTTCATAGTGAATTGTTGTGGCTAAAAGACCCCATGTGGTGAAGTTTTTTAAGCTTTGTTTACATGTCTATCTGGTGTTTTTAATATGCTTAAAGACAAACCATGTGCAGATTCATCAGCCAACACCACTGCTAAGCATTTTCTCCATAAGATCCAGTGTATCTCAAAAATGTGGTTTGAAACCTCCCATTTCCTACCGTCACAAACATGTAACTGTCGGATCTTGGGGGCGGGGCTTTTTATATCATTAGCAAAGTGTTTCTGCCTAAGGATGTTTCTTTTTTACAAGGCAGCTGTCTGAGATGGTGAACAGGAATATGGTTTGTGTAACATTAGTACCACTTTATTAGCTGTTTAATACTGTAGTCAAGTTTCTGGTTCAAGCATATATGGCTGGATTAATCTAATATTGCCACTTGCTGTTATGTAGCTTGTACTACTTCAGCTAACCAAGTGAATGTGGAGCAGGTCCGAGCTGGTATGATTGAGTGGAGGCGGAGACTAATTAGTATATTCATGCATTTTGCATGTACTTAATGGTAAGGGTATAAAGTTACATTCAAGCCTAATTAAGGCATGAAGAAATCATTTTCACTGGAAAAAACGTTTGAATATATCATTTTGATGATCAAATATTGTTTTTTTAACCAATAAAGACTTAAAGAATATACATTATTATTTTTTCAAAAGAGGACTTTTTTTGACAAAGAATTTGCTTAAAATAGAACAAATAATATTAGGAAATCAGGCCTGATTTTAGCTGTTTCATATTTTTTTTCCCTTTGAGAACAGGCAAATGAAAGACACACAAAGCCACGGCATTGTATATTCCTGGAAGGACATAGAGGAAAATCTGTCACATTATAATCTCAATCATTACCGCGGGAAGTAGGGGTGCTGAGGGTGCTGCAGATATGGGCCCGGGGCTGACTTGCTACGCCACTGAATAAGACTGATGTACCCGCGTTGTAACACAAATAAATGTAAGGTTTTTGGATTTTCAGCTTACTTTAAATGATTAAAAAACATTAAACTTTGAACTTTTAGCAAAATAAATAAGGATATATTTTACTCGCGCACTGTAAAACCCGATAAGTTCAGAATACTCAATTTTTGTGGAAGAAGAGAAGAGTAATTCGCCGTGGGTTCCTTCTAGATTTCCCTATGGGGTTTTATAATGGGGTTTTTCAATTAAAATAAAGCCGGTGGTAAGCATAACTTGACGATACTTTTACGTTTTGTTGTACAACGTAAATTACACACATCCATACCCAAAATACAAATTTTGAAGCAGTTATATTCATTTTTGAAAACGTATGTTTTTAATAAGTAGCTAGATAAGAAGGTTTAGGCTGTGAGTG
>NW_015536469.1:48964-50301 GCF_001515605.1 Sinocyclocheilus anshuiensis | reverse complement strand
CTTCTTTGATGTTAACATTATACTATAAGCAGTGACGCTAAAATAGCATTCAAAATGCGCATTCAAAAGCACAAATGCACAATGCTGTGTAAAAACAGCGTTTCTCAAAAATGAAAACATTACTTTATCATGATATTCTTACAACACTCAAAAAGCAAATAAGAAATTTTCACAGTTGTTTTGATTTACTTACAAGTTGTTCCATTAAGTTTGCTCCGGTCGCTTGCGAGTCTCCGCCATGTTGAATGGATTCTTCTGAACCTCGGTTAGAGCAACGAGGTGACGTCACTTTACATCACTCAGTAAACTTAAAAATAATAATTTAAATAGAAGAGTTTACTCAAAACTGTTGAGCCACACAAAAATAAAACTAAATTCCTCGTTCAGAAAATGTAATTGTTATAAGTTGCATCAACGATTTAACAGACTTTAATTGCAGTGTTCTTAATCTTTATAAGTTAATAGTACTGTTCGGGTTTACAGTGCCTTTAACACAAATAAATAGCCTATGGATTTCCCCTCAGGCTACCTTAAAACATTCGTAGTTTGTGGTTTATTATCTTATTAATTAAAACACATCAGCCATAAAATAGTACAATGGCAAATTCGCATATATTAAACATCTACCTTGCATTGACAAAATGAATAAGATGGATATAGCCGTTGTAACCCAAATAAATAAGGTATTTTCCCTTATTTAAAAGGAATGCTTAGTTTGTGGTTCATTGTTATTTTTTTAATCAAAACCCAGCAACAAAGACACTCACTTATAGGCTATTAAACGAATAAATTAAAGTTTTATTAACAAAAGTTGCGCTTTGGATCCGCCATCATATAGTGTCAGTCTTCTAGCATCCCTCTTGTCACGTGCCCCCCCCCCTTTTATTTCTCAGCCCCCCCAGCTCAAAATACGTTCTCGCGGCTATGATCTCAATGATCTTTTCTGAGAACAGATGCATGCTCAGCTCAGACATTTTCTTTTCAAACTTGCTTCGCTTCCTTTCTGCAAACTGCTTCGCTTGTACAGTTCAATTGATCTGATTTTGAACTCTTCAGATAAATGATTTATATTTAGCGAAGCGGAGCATTTGGATCAGGTTCGGAGGGGACGGATGTCCTTCTCCATGCTTTGGACCGAGAGGACGATTGTGAGCTGAGACAAGACAGCTGTTCGATCTTGTGGCAGAGTGCGGCTCAGCACGAGGGCTTCGTGATTTGTGAATAGCGCTCATGGCTACTGCCGTGGTTTAATTGAGTGATTTCAGCAACTTAGACAGGAAAGAGAAACAGCAGGCTGAGATGTTGCTTCCTGGGTCCCCCCCCCCCCCCCCACGCAC
>NW_015536469.1:40699-42860 GCF_001515605.1 Sinocyclocheilus anshuiensis | reverse complement strand
CCGAAGCAGGGCGATGTTCTTTCAATGCAAATGTGCGACAACAATAGGCTACACATCCAACAATCAACATTATCAGTTGTTTTCCTCTTGCTTGATTTTTGTTTTTTTATGTGTCGGCTGTGTTATCTCATCCATCTGCACTCCCAAGTGTGTGTTAAACAGCAGGAGGTAATCGCACAGCACAATTTCATCAGAATCCCAGCAGGTATGATAACATACATACCAGGTTGTCTCACACAGATGAGCAGAGGTCATGCTGGGGAGCCTATAGATACATTAGACGGTCAGAGATGTTACAGCAGCCCATATAAACTGCTAGGGATGTATCGATGCACCCCGAGCCGTTCTTGAAAATCGATACAAATATGGGATGATTTAAATCGGTTGAGATGTTAAATGAATCGCGATACAGTTGGGGTGAGAGTTTATATGAATGTATCTCTGAGGAGAACTGACTGTCTTCAGAAAAGTTTAGATGGTATTTTCTTTTCATCTTGCCTCTGTATATTGCATATTAAAGTAGCAGCGCTGCTTTGTTTACAGTGGTAATCAAAACACTGTAGCTGCTGTTCCGTAAGCGCCATCGACTGTCAGAGAGTGAATTTGCATCTCATTCAGCTCGTCTGCTGTTTCTGTTTCGTGCAGATATGTTTTATGTAGTATAGTTTCACAAAGCTAAAGTCAGACCATTCTGTTTTTTCTTCAAATTTCGAAATTATTCAATCTAATTTAGAAACTGCTCATGCTCCATGTATGCAGCATCTTTGTTTGGACCGTGATTAAAATGTAGTGGTCACCTCTAATTTTAAATGAAAAGAGCACAGGCAAAGCCTTAGTTTGTTTATATGAAGAGATTTGTTTTATTTGTGTTATTTATTTATTTATTTGATTTGGGGTTTGTTTTAAAATTTTTATTTAGTTATGTTATTCTACATATTTCAGTTTCACAAAGAAATATGCAGCATTTTGTTTAAGCAATAATAAAAGGACAACTTTTCATTTATAATTTGTCTTAAATCTCATTTTGTAAAAAAAAAAAAAAGTGAGAAAATTGTATCGTGACCATACTTGGCCACATGTCACGTCACTTTTTTTCACTTTTCAAAGCAAAAAAATCATCACAGAGCGCACACAGAGACCACATCTCCTCATGTGAACAAAATTCCCAGCTGATATTTTTCCAGGGAACTTTTAATGCCGATCTATAGTGTATTCTCAAAACTGTAAAAAGTCAGTCAGTTTTTATTTATTTATTTATTTATTTATTTATTTAATACTTTTATTCAGCAAGGACACATTAAATCATCATCATGATCAAAAGTGACTATAAAGATATTAATAATGTTCCAAAAGAGTTCTATTTCAAAGATTTGCTGTTCTTTTGAACTTTCTATTTGTCAAAAAATCCTGAAAAAATTATGTATCATGGTTTAGCAATCATACAATCAATAAAAATATGCATATTAGAAGGACTTCTGAAGGATCATATAACACAAGACTGGAGTAATGTTGCTGAAAATTCAGCTTTGCCATCACAGGAATAAATTGCATTAAAATATATTTAAATAGAAAACTGTTATTTGAAATTGCAATAATATTTTACAATATTTTTATTCAAATAAATGCAGCCTTGGTGAGCAAAAGAGACTTTAAAAAACATTTAAATAATCATACCAACCACAAACTTTATTTTTTTTAACCACAAACTACAGTATGTGAAATAGGACAGACCTCCAGTGTTTAAGTAGTAATACCTGTTTAACGCCACACAGTTATGAAAAATGTAATCCTTTTTCAGTGTATATTACAGCAGCCATGTACCTTTTAGTTTGTCACTCTGCCACTACAGAACAACGATAACGTCTGTGCTGTGGTATGAGGTGTTTCTATTATGGATGCGCCGATCCGATATTCATATCGGGTATCGGCTCCGATAGTGCCATTTTTCTCGGATCGGGTATCGGTCAGAGAGGGCCGATCCAAATCCGAGATTTGTTTATTAATTTTTTCTCCCGATTGTGCGAATTATTCTGTGTTACTTCTGAAGCCATACGATAGCTTAATGTGAGCTACATATGAATATTTAAGTCCTTACATTAAAGTTCACACAAACTCTTTTCTCCGCTGTGGCTGTCAGTCATTCGTTCAGCCTTTAAAGTTT
>NW_015536469.1:38855-40173 GCF_001515605.1 Sinocyclocheilus anshuiensis | reverse complement strand
TCCTGTAGTAGGCGGAACTAATGCGCAAACGACAATCTCATTGGCTGGCGCTCACCTATTATCGTCCCTATTATCGTCCCGAGCAAACGCACACAACCTGATTAATATTCTTGAATCCAGTAGCTCATTAATCCTTAGTGCGTTTGGATTTCTAAAATTATTGTGCACTGATTTTTCTAGAATAACTTTTGCTGCCGAATTATCCACTAACCTAGTTTATGATGAATTTTTGTCATAGATTATAAATATACATAGGCCTATATTTTTTCAAATTTGTTTATTTTATTTTTCTTTATAATGAAGTAGTCTGTATCTAGTAGATTGTGAAAGAATGATTATCAGTTCCACACACAGAGATATATAAATTCTACATTTATTTAAATGAGGGAAAAAAATGTCACTGGTATCGGATCGGTATCGGTATCGGCCAATACCGAACCCTAGGTATCGGAATCGGTATCGGAGGCGAAAAAGGCAGCTCGGAGCATCCCTAGTTTCTATGACTCTTTTTATGCATGAGTTCCCTGTGCATTAGGTGTCCTATTTCTAAGGGACTTCATTACCCAAAGGTCTCAGCTTTCATTTGGCCTTTCTAGGTGATAAAGGGTTGAGTATTGGAGTATAGAAAATGAAAACTCTCAAAAAGAGTGTTCTGGGTTTAAAACAAGTCAAGCAACGACAGCGTCTGTGATGCAAAATACACAGACAATAACTCTGACCTTCTCTCAGTTTACACTAATGCACTTGGAATGAAAGTCAATAGGATATGATATTCAGAAAGGTTTAAAACCTGTAATGTGAAGCTCAAATGTATTTACCGTACAGGAAACTTATATTGTTTAAGGTGTAAAGTTGTCCTTTTAGTGGTGAGTCTACTATAGAATACAACTTTAGTTTCATTATTTCATATTACAACTTGGTGTTATCAGTCCCTAACCATAATATTCCTGCTTTTAATAGCTCATGCGTCAGTTTGCCAAAAAAGGAACATCTTCAGTCGAGTATTTGAGAAGCAGGCAACACAACCTGAAGCCCCAAGCTCTTGCTTCGCTAATGACGTACCTGTCTGAGTCAAACATTGCCTAGTCAAGTATTCTCTACAATACTTGGCTTGCGGTTGCCCTTCCTTGCATACAATATGTCGCTCAGAAATGTAGCTTGCAGCAGGTTTGAGTGAGGAAAACCATCATTTGGTATCTCTAAGGTGACACAAAGACTCTTTAGACACTCACATTTCTTCATCAGACACAAAAACAGAGACGCAGAGTCTGGTATAAGGTTATTCCTGACTATTTCTAGCAGTAGATTGAAGGCTCCA
>NW_015536469.1:1745-38643 GCF_001515605.1 Sinocyclocheilus anshuiensis | reverse complement strand
CAGACACACACAGACACACACACACACACACACACACACACACACACACACACACACACGTATCATGATGTATATCACAATGGAAACCTTACATTCACTTCTGTTGTTCTTAAATTAAGCTAATTATTACTACACCAGCATGTTACCTCTTGCAGGCATATTTTGGGAATAATTACATGTAAAATAACACTGTAACGTGGTACAGTGATTGTAATGGATGGGTGACGTGACATTTCAAGCTGTGACTGCATTGTCCTGCAGTGTGACTGTTTTAAACTGCATTTTTCTAATTCGTTTATAATTATGCATGCTGTTTTTGTTATCTCATATTGACTACATGGAATATTTAGACATTTATAAATGCATTTGTCATACCACAGAGCCGTTTTAGTAAACTGCAAAAAGCTAGGTAATTAAAAATGGGAGGTTGTCATGTAAAATACATACTCGACTTTATAAATATGTACATTTTAGCTTAAAATCATGTTTAATAATTTAAATGATCAGAATTTATGTAATAATTTAGGTTGATGTCATAATTTACATATTTGAAGTACTCCAAATTACTTCACAGAATAAAGTAAAATAAATAAGATAATGATAATAGTATTGAAAACTAAGTGTTTTTTTTTGTGGAGTTATATGCCCACTGGAGTGGATTTAATGGGACATTTCTGTGCCTTTTATGATGGTATACCACTCTGTGTTAGGGCTGTCAAAATGGATGAAAAACTAAATTCCAATTTTTTACTTAAATATTATCAATATTCGAATTATATTCGAATTTAAAAGACATAATTTCAGTTAGGGGGGAAAAAAGCTGTTGGCTTCTCTCCTGAGGCCACAAGAGGGCGCATTGAGCAAAATATTATGCACGTTTCTTCAAAGCGTAATAAAATAACATGACTGTCTTTGAAAAGAGTGCATAATGTTTAAAATAATGTTTATAAACCATATATAATTAATAAAGTTGCTTAAACAATTAGAAAAAAAACAGCATCATGCATGTATGTATAGTTTAATACATTTCTTCATTTAAAAACTTGAGATGCAGTGGGATGGGGAAAACCACCATACCGGTATTACCGGTAATACCGGTATCACCGTGGGGGCGGGGCATTCTTTTCCTCGCTTTCCTTCGCTTTTAAATAGCTTGTAAAAGTGGTGTGCCCATTTTACTTTCACTTTAAAATAGCGGCAATTCGGAGTAAAGCAATTGTTCGTTTTTAGTTCGTTTGAATTTTCCCTCTTTTCCTTCGCTTTTAAATAGCTTAAAAGCGCCGTGCACATTTTACTTTCACTTTCGAATTAGCGGCAGGTCGGCGTCAATTGCTTAAATGCAACAACACAGACACACACAGACACACACACACACACACACACACACACACACACACACACACACACGTATCATGATGTATATCACAATGGAAACCTTACATTCACTTCTGTTGTTCTTAAATTAAGCTAATTATTACTACACCAGCATGTTACCTCTTGCAGGCATATTTTGGGAA
Source organism: Sinocyclocheilus anshuiensis (assembly GCF_001515605.1). Lineage (NCBI taxonomy): Eukaryota > Metazoa > Chordata > Actinopteri > Cypriniformes > Cyprinidae > Sinocyclocheilus > Sinocyclocheilus anshuiensis. The sequence goes on along the minus strand of NW_015536469.1, from coordinate 37,126 downwards.
TAATTACATGTAAAATAACACTGTAACGTGGTACAGTGATTGTAATGGATGGGTGACGTGACATTTCAAGCTGTGACTGCATTGTCCTGCAGTGTGACTGTTTTAAACTGCATTTTTCTAATTCGTTTATAATTATGCATGCTGTTTTTGTTATCTCATATTGACTACATGGAATATTTAGACATTTATAAATGCATTTGTCATACCACAGAGCCAACTGCAAAAACTGCAAAAAGCTAGGTAATTAAAAATGGGAGGTTGTCATGTAAAATACATACTCGACTTGTACATTTTATACATTTTAGCTTAAAATCATGTTTAATAATTTAAATGATCAGAATTTATGTAATTGGCAGTTTTGTAACAGGAGGCTGTAAAGACTTTACTGCCATCCTGTTAACAAAATAAGCAAAATCAGGTAAGATGCCTCCAGTCAGGAAGTAGTAGCCATTCAAAAAGAATATAGAACATAGGGATATTCGGTTCTACTACTGTTTGTGTTAGGGCTGTCAAAATGACTGAAAAACTATTGTAAATTGACTGTAAATTTTCCACTTAAATATAATCAAAATTCAAATTATATTCGAATTTAAAAGGCATAATGTCAGTTAGGGGGGAAAAAAGCTTTTGGCTTCTCTCCTGAGGCCACAAAATACTATGCACGTTTCTTCAAAGCGTAACAAAATAACAACTTTTTGAAAAAAAGTGCATAATGTTTAAAATAATGTTTATAAACCATATATAATTAATAAAGTTGCTTAAACAATTAGAAAAAAAACAGCATCATGCATGTATGTATAGTTTAATACATTTCTTCATTTAAAAACTTGAGATGCAGTGGGATGGGGAAAACCACCATACCGGTATTACCGGTAATACCGGTATCACCGTGGGGGCGGGGCATTCTTTTCCTCGCTTTCCTTCGCTTTTAAATAGCTTGCTTGAAAAGTGTGCCCATTTTACTTTCACTTTAAAATAGCGGCAATTCGGAGTAAAGTAACGTAACCGGTGTTGCGGCTTAACACCGGTATCACCGTCAGCACCGTCTATCGCGGCAAGCCTATACTACACTGAAAGCAAGGAGCTTTTTGGCCCACACAGTTTGAATTAGCTGGCATTTTGCTCACTTTCAGTGGCATTTTTGCCCCATACATTTTTTTTTTTTTTTTTTTCAAAATGCAGTACTTTGGTACTTTTTTGATAGCAAACTAATCCCTTTATGAATCTTTTGACCACAATGTAGATTTTTCAGATTTTAACATCATTATAGAACACATTTATCCCTACAAGAAAGGACTAATAACAGCAAACACAGCACATTCTGGCTTATGTAAGCTTAACTCCATCATTTCCACACATTTGTCAGGTTTAACCTATATTAGAGTCACCGTGAGATAAGACAAGCTTAAAATAGAGGAAAATTTGAGATGAAATCAGTCCCAAGTGCAAAACTGCACCATAAGAAGTATGAGGAAAAGACAGATGTTAAGCATACACCTGTTTAGGAGGAGAAGCCACGAATTTCTCTTGAGGGGAATGAGACGTGCGTGTTTGCGTGTCTGGCTGTGTCTCTGGACCCCAGCAGTGATGAAGGCTGAAGTGTATGTTTAATCACTTAGCTAACTGCTTATTTTCACCAGATGCGCTAACTTCCCAGTGCTCTTTATCTTAGCGTGTGTGGGTTTGATAGCTTTGTAAAGCCACTGTCCGTTCGTGTGTATATGCACGTTTAAAATGGATGGAAGTGTTTGATTTATATGGCTGTGTGTGTTTTATATGGATTTCGATTATAGGATTCTGTGTAATGGAGTGTGTGAGAGGAGAGAGAGAGAGAGAGTCATGGAGCTTGATCTAGATTACATGCTCTCAACGCATTTGCTAACATTTCAAATTGTATCTTTAATACAATTAATTAGTTATAGTTACAACCATTTCATTTATGAACATGTTATTGCAGATGTACCATTAAGTCGTTTCGGATAAAAGCATCAGTTAAATGAATAATATATATAATGTAAATGTCATGCTCTAATGTAGAGACAGCATGAAATGCCAGCATTCATAATCTTAAATATTTCTGAGTGAAGCAGAATTTTAGTGATTTGATTTAATCTACTGTTATTTAATTTGATCATTAAACATTTCTGCAATATTATAGATTTCTTTAAATATTAGAAAATTAAATTTTTTATTTTTAATATATTTCATATTTTAATATTTTCTTTTCTTTTTTTCACTTTAGGATAACATGCATTTACAGCATGAGCGAAAATTATAAGCCGGGATTGATTTTATCTATTGTGATTTAATTTGATTGTGAAAATAGGGCTCTAGTATTACAATATTATTGTATAATAGAAAATCCAGAGGTGGAGAAAGTTTTTTTAACTTGTTTTTTTTTTCTGAAATATTCAATATTTATTTATTTATTTGTTTATTAATTGATCGTTTAGGATAACATGCATTTACAGCATGATGGAAAATTATAAGCCGGGATTGATTTTATCAATTGTGATTGGACTTGATTATCAGAATTTTCTGAAATAGATTTTTTTTTATATTAGAATTTGTTGTTTATTTTTTATTGTTAATATCTTTAGTATTTTCTTTTCTTTTCTTTTTTTTCCCTTTAGGATAACATGCATTTAACGAGAGAAAATTATAAGTCGGGATTGATTTTATATATTGTGATTTGATTTGATCATGAAAAAAGGCTCTAGTATTACGATATTATTGCATAATAGAAAATCCATTTGAGAGGTGGAGAAAAAAATCTTTTTAACTTGTTTGTTTTTCTGAAATAATTTTTTTTTTTTTTTTTTTAGGATGACATGCATTTACAGCATAATGCAAAAATATAAGCCGGGATTGATTTGATCTATTGTGATTTGATTTGCTCATGAAAACTGGGCTGCAGAATTACAATATTATTATATAATAGAAAATCCATTTCAGAGGTGTAGAAAGTCGTTTTTAACAACCCTTTTTGTTGTTCTGATATAATAGAAAAATATGTTTTATTTGTTTAGAGAGAGTTGAGGATAGAGATCGACCGATATATCGATTTACCCGATATTTTTCCCGATATTTAAGCATTTTACCATAATCTCATATCGGTTTTGTAATATCGGATTCACCGATAAATGCCACCATCTTTTGGGTGTTTAGAGAATTGCGCACAGGATCGCCATTGCAGTGCATCTGAGGGGAGACGAGACAACAACAACGGCAAAAAGATGACTGAAAAGAGGAAAAACCAAAGTGAAGTGTGTTCTTACTTCACTCAGTCATTTATTTACTTTATAACAGTAAATAAATATCGGTTCTACATATCGGTTATCGGGCACATAAACATGCAAATAATTGGTATTGGTATCGGTTATAAAAAAATCAATATCGGTCGATCACTAGTTGAGGAGATGACATCAAAATTCTTGTCTTTTTCTTAAACTATTAGCTTATTAGCTTAAATTTTTACAAATACAAAACACAATTTTGATTGCTCAGGTCTGTACATTTCTGTGGAGATTTGTGAAGCGATGAAAGACTGTCATTTTCCTGACAGTTTGTGACTAATACAGAACATACAAGTTTTTTTTTTCTCATTTCTGTCTTTTCCTCAAGCACTCAGATTCAGTGTTCAGTGGTGTTCAGGTGTTTGTGTGTAAGTGCAGAAGCTGCTGGTGGTGCTGCTCTGAATACTGTGTGTATATGAGTCTCTGGCATCAGCACTGCGTCCTGAGTTTTCCTCAGGTGATCTCGTGCTCAGGCATAAATAAGCGATCTTGCTGATGGCCATTGAGTCAAGCCGGATTTTAGAATCACACTTACTAATGTGCAGAGGCACTCGCAGGGACACACAGACATAATAGATGCAGATACAGCCATAATATAAAAGGTAGTTTATTTTTGCAGTGCCTGAAATGGCAAACAGGCTGTATTTGTGGTGGTTGTAAATAACTGGACTAAAATTCTAGAAAAAAAGGATTCTGGATTATTATAAGGATTTCTGACACATTAAACAAGACATGTTTGTCCAAGAAGACTGTCCATGTGCATTACACCAAATACACAAAATAATGTTCTTTTTAGCAGCATCATATGACCCCTTTAAATGTAAGTTTTAGAAATGAAACCTCTATAAATTACTAACTAGCAACTGTTTTCATTACAAAGACCTGGTTTATTCAGCTCTGTTGCTGTTCTGACTTCTGTGCTGATGTTTGGATACAATACAGCCTTATTTAGTGGAGCTTTGTCTAAGATCTTTACTGCATGAATGGAACATCCTGTTGCTTATTTGGAGACGGTGGGAAGCATTTTTCAATGTTTGGTTCAATGGGATAATTTTTCTATTAGCTTTCTCACAGTTTTACTTTGCATCAAGCTGTAAATTTATAACCCACTGTAATTTTCATAATAAAAAAATTATTAGCAAATGCTTTTTGCAATAATTTGTAAAGATTTTTCTTTGTGTTTTAATTTTAACAGTAAATCTGTTGTGCATATATATATACCCTCTAAGCGAGATCCCTATTCGTCGGTCATCCGACGTGACGTTTCCGTTCCCTCCTTCAGGGAACGAGGGTTACCATACGTAACAGAGACGTTTTCAACTGACATTATGGCATTTAAAATATTTTAATAATTATCCCAAACGTAACTGTGTCGCGTGTGGCTGCTGCGCAGTCAGTGAACCGCTTCCATCGGCGCTGCTGCAGCAAAACACACTGTTGCTCACATCAAACATTATTATGTGAGTATTATGACCAGTACTTAATTTGATCCTGCTGGATCCTGTTCCGGAAAATGTCAGATTTTACATTTTTTGCGTTCTGGTAGGCCTATTTGTTTTTTAAAATCCGGCATTTACAGTGCATTAGATCGTGACGGTGCATGCGTGCGTGCATACGTGACGGAGCGAGCGCGGGTTTGGCTAGATGTATTAAAGCATCCCATTTTGTCCCAGGGCTTGAAAACCTGTGCCTAGGCTAGTTAGGTCCATGCAGAAACTCATGAACGATGCTTTTAGTTGTGGCATCACCGTTTAGTGACATTGAATGCTCTTGGAAAACGTTTTTTTTTCAAAAAGCACGTCTAATCAATTTAATTCATAACACAACACTTCAATAATTTAATATACAATTGAATTTGGAATTAATTTGTTTTTCTTCTTTATTCGGTGTTGTTTGCAAAAAGTGTATCAAAAACAATCAAATGAGCATAAAACGCTTTTAAAATGCAATCAAATGACAAATTGACAGTTTTTTTTTTTTGGCAAGCAAAGTGTTGGACAACAGATTTACTGTTAAAATTAAAACACTGAAGAAAAATGTAAGCGTTATCACTTAGAAACATACATTAATTCTACTGTACAATAGTAATATATTTCTGCTCAAGTTATCTGTTCAATAATTAAAATCTTCAAATCTTAAAGTGAAACTTTTCTGCTTATCACAGAAATCACAGAGGCCTAAATAAATGCAGCCTTGATGAACATAAGAGACTTTGTAACATTGAAAAATCTTACCGACCCCAAATTTTGAACGGTTGTGTATGTCCAAGCACCTCTTGAACATACAATAAAACTGAATGACTTTCATTGTATGAAAAGAGCTGCTTAGTTGTGTTTCATGAATGACAGAGTTAAATGGATTTGACCTGAAGGTGTCTAAATAACTAAGAACTAATGCTTTTGCGCTCTAACTCAAATGTTTCTGCTTTGATAGTCCCCTCCGTTCAATCAGAGACCACATTTTCAGGTGAAATTGCTTTGCTTCAGAGGTCATCGTGTGATAAATTAATATCTGAATGGAATCCGAGATGCAGTATGATGGCAGATGATTATGTTTTGAGGGAGATCTTTGGTGCAGGAGCTTTATCTCCTCATTAGTATTCAGTCATTTATTGCATGTGCCTGTCTGTCCGCTGCCACCCCTACACACTGCCCCTCAGTGGTCGGGGTGGAACAGCACCCCGAAGACCTGATTCTGAGCAGCTCTTCATCATGTGAAAGGATGCGGTTTGTTGCTGGGTTACTGAACGAGAAGACGAGATTCAGGATCGCACGGCTGAGAGAGAGCGAGAGAGGAGGTGGAATAGATGCTGCATTCATCTGCCTGTCTTCATGCATTCAGAGTTGATCACTTCAAGGTCATTGGAAATACCATCATATTTCTATAGCGTGTTTGGGATCAGGGTCCTTTCTATTTGTGTTCCTCTTTTTTTTTCTGGGGCAAAGCACGTCCTGTGCCGGGACACGGTTGTTTGTCACTCTTGTTCAACAAGCCCACACACACACACACAAACACACACTGTAGGAGGTAGAGAGGGGCGACTTTATGAAGTGGTCTCCGCTCCCTCCAGCTTTCCTGGTGTAGACTGACTGATCTATAGAGACAAGAGAGAGAGAGAAAGAAAGATGGAAGTAGAGGAGGTAGAGGAGGTAGAGAGATGTCTTAATGCATTTGTCCTGTCGCTCAGAAATCCCAAGTTTCAGCCGTGTCACGATGCTTTTACTACCTTGAAATTAAATGACATCAAGACCTCAATGTACATGTAAATTTATACATTAAAAAAGGGCTTTTCAGTACCTTCATTTAGAGCGATTCATTATATTTACACTGTAAATTTCAATGTTAACGTTACTTAAAAAGAATCTTGTAAACTTATTGCCTTAGAAAAATCTAGTTTAAGGTTGCTCTATATATTCAAGTTTACTACTATATTTAACTATATTGAAGTAAAGTTAAGAAATTTACAGTGTGTTATAATAAATAAATAAAATAATAGAATATAACATATGAATATAACTATGATGTTATAATATCTATAATATATATACGGTAGTGGCCAAAAGTGAACAATGTTTGCTTTTAATGGACCTTCAAGTTTAATTAAGCCATCAAAATGTGAGGAACATGTTATTATATTTGTCAAATTATTTGTCAAAAAAGGCAAACTACAGCTTATAATAGAATATGGGTTTTATTTTACCATGCAAAAAAAAAAACATAAAAACAAAAAGCTCACGGGAGGAAATAAAGTATACATTGACTAAAATATAATCAGTTATTAATATTTCATAGAAGGTTCTCCCTTGTATTTGATAAGCAGCCATTCTCATGCACATTCCACAATGCATATATATATATCCGCCTGAGACAGATTGACAAACTCATTTATAAAAATGGATTGCTGTGGACTGTGGATCATTGATAGGGTTCTGTTCAATGCTATGGAGACAAAGCAATCAATATATTGGCTTCTAAAGCAACTTTTAGTCTATTACTTTACTCATTTGCCACAATATTATTTTTGAATTGTCTTCATTTGGGGACTTCTATCTAATATTGTTATATGCAATGATTTTCCTTAAAGAGGTCATATGATGTTGCTAAAAAGAACATTATTTTGTGTATTTGGTGTAATGAAATGTGTTTTCCACATACTGTACATTATTGTTTCTCCTCTATGCCCCGCCTTTCTGAAACGCATCGATTTTTACAAAGCTCATCGGTCTGAAAAGCGAGGTGTGCTCTGATTGGCCAGCTATCCAGTGCATTGTGATTGGTCGAATACCTCAAGTGTGTGACGGAAATGTTACGCCCCTTACCATATTTTGATGCCGTGTCCCGGCCGGAGCGACGAGACAAAAACATTAAAACCCATTATAAACGAAGCATTTGTTGCATCCAGTGGGGACATAATTACGGATTATAGTGACTTATGCTGTCTTTTTACGCGTTGTGTTGCATCGCGCCGTGTAAACCTAAAACCATGTCTGCATTTGTGATCGGAGAAATGCACAGCGGCTGGCTTGAGTGAGACATAATTATGGATTATAATGACTTATACTGTCTTTTTACGCGTTGTGTTGCATCGCGCCGTGTAAACCTAAAACCATGTCTGCATTTGTGATCGGAGAAATGCACAGCGGCTGGCTTGAGTGAGCGGAGGCCGGGGGCTAGAGTGAGCGGCAGCCGGCGGGCTTGCGGCAACCATATGTGACGAACTCTTAACTTTTATAAAGAATATCTCTTTGGATTTGAGACTTTAGTCTTTGCAACTTTACAGAGTTTCTTTATGCACCAAGAGCTTGAAACACTCCAAAGAGAAAGGAAAAATTGAAATCGCCTTATATGACCCCTTTAATAAAATTAAGGCATAACAGGTAATTTATGATGTATTAAAATGTGTTAATTAAAAATTTAGTATGTGTATATATAATGTGTATATATAATTATATCATAAATTGCTTTTGGAGTTTGTGATCAAATCGCTAACCCTACGTATTAATATTAAATTTTCTCTTGTTACATGCTCACACATTTGTGTTTTTGACCTGTTTGACTATAAAAAATCTATTATAAAAAAGCCCATGTGTTTATGAGCAACCCAGGAAGCAACCGTAGCAGTGTGCTATAGAAACCACTCAGCTTAGCAACCACATCTGCTATGGATTTGGCCTGGCAATTATTATGGTGAATTTTGCATGGACAAATACCATTCATAAAATAAAAAAAAAATTAGTTCATGCCTTTAATCTTGTAAGCTGTATAATTTTTTTTCCCGAATGACTGATATAAGTCATATTCGATTTATTGATATTTAGTTGCCAATGAATGTAGTGCATGTGCTGGTATGTGCCGTATATATTCTGTTACTTTGATCAGAGGACAATGTGATGTTTCCGGGATGATAAACGACATGATGTCACACTGAGTCATGTCACGGCAGCTATTCGCCACATGCACAAATTTGCCTGCTTGTGTGTGTGCGTGTGTGTGTGTGTGTGCGTTTACATGCTTCATTTCAAACCAATGATTTATGCTAAATGACGTGCTGTATTTAGCAATTATAGAATAGATCAAAACACTAAAAAGAACAAAGTCAGAATCAAAATAGCCTTCTTGATGGATTTAATATTCATTTATGGTATTTCCCTGCTCACATTTTTCTGTGAATCAGTTTATTATTAATAATTCCATCAAGCAGTTACAGGATTTCATTCATTCGCCCTGTAAGATTCCTCATGCATTGATTCATTTTTGTTATTCCACTCTATTGTACTGATTATTTTACTGTAATATATAGGCTTGATTTGCATTATGGTTGTGGACTGATGTCAAATTAGTCCATGTTACTCGAAGTAGCTTTGAGTTTAAAGGAATAGTTCCTTCTAAAATAAATAATTGATACTTTTTTCTTCTGTGGAACACAAAATAAGATATTTTGCTGAATGTCCATGCTGCTCTTGTCCATGCAAGTCATATGGACCACTTTTATAGTGCTTTTCTGTCCTTTTTGGAGCTTGAAAGGCCCTGATCACCATCTACATTCTTACATTATATGGTAAAGAGCAGCATGGACTTCTCACAAACATCTCAAAACATCCTGCTCTGTGTTTTATGGAAGAAAAAAATCATATATATTTGTAATGACTTGAAGGTGAGTTTTTTTTTTGGGTAAAAGGAATAGTTTATCCAAAAATGAAAATTTTCTGACCCCAGGCAATCAAAAACATAGATGAGTTTATTTCTTCATCAGAACAGATTTGGAGAAATATATTAAGCAATGGATCCTTTGCAGTGAATGGGTGCCGTCAGAATGAGAGTCCAAACAGCTGATAAAAACATCACAATAATCCACAAGTAATCCACACGACTCCAGTCCATCAATTAACGTCTTGTGAAGCGAAAAGCTGCATGTTTGTAAAACAAATCCATCATAAAGACTTTGTAACTTTAAACCAGATCACTGTATGGCTGTTTTGAACAAAGGTAGATTGTATGTTTTATGTGTTTTTTTTGTTTGTTTTGTTTTTTGCTCTTAACAAATACTCGGACAAAAATGTACCACAACATTAATCAAAACAATTAAAACAGACTTCATTAACATAAAAGGGATGTTGAGGTTTTGATGTTGAAGGTGACATTTGCATGTGTGGAACACTAGGGCATGTGTTTGTGAGATGTTTTTGTTTTAGTTAACTAGCTAATGATGGTTTGTGTGTGTGTGTGTGTGTGTGTGTGTGTGAGAGAGAGAGTATGTACAGTTAGTCTTTAGAGCATAAATAAGCAGAGATGAGTCAGATATTTATGGATTGCCCCACAGGCCTCTGTTTTCCTCTCTCTCTCTGTTCTCACACTCTGCTGATGGATGAATAAAGTAGAGGGGTAATGGATTGGGAATGCTGTATTACATTGTCCTCAACCGCATATCGCTTAATGAAGCTCTTCTGCTCCTGTTTGTTTATTTGATATGTAAATTTGTTTCAGTGTTGTTAATTTGCTCAGTATAACAAGTTAAAGGCTGCTTTGTTAGCAAAGCCCATCATTTAAAGTGGTCGTATTTAAAATATGAATTTGAAACAGGATTTACTTGCTCTTTCGGTGAATGACACGGAAATATTGACCATGTTTCTCCCTAAAATCAGAAGAAAATAAAATTAGATTAATAATGCAATTAATAGAAATTGCATTTTATATATATGTTTTTTTTGCATCATTGTAACATTTTTATGAATGACCTTTTTTATAAATATATCAAAGTTATATGTGTGTGTGTGTGTGTTTTATAAATATATCAAATGTGTGTGTGTGCGCGCGCGCACATATGTATATGTATATGTATGTATATGTGTGTGTGTATATATATATATATATATATATATATATGTGTATACAGGTACATGCATATATATGAAATCACTGTTAATATATATATCGCATTATATTATTAAACATCATCCTATTTTATTTTTATCAAATTATTATAATGGTGATTCTCATGACTGTACTCCACTGAAATCTGCTCTATCTGTCCTTTGACAGATTTGGCTGAACTTTGTTCAGATTCAGAGAAAATGGAGAAAAAAAAAACATTCAATGAAAAAATATGTATATCGGTTTAATTGTTCTTTCACAGTGCCAGCAGAGTATTGTTGTAGTTACTGTGTTTTTATTTCATTTTATTTCATCGAAAATTAAAGGCAGTACAACAAATACTTTATTTGCAAATGTAATAACTTACAAAAATACATGATGTATAAATACTTTACTATTTAAATATGTATTGGTTATCAGATTGTTAGGTGGATAGATATGCTTTAAATGTGTACTAAATTAGAATTTTGAACAAGTGCATTTGTTTGTTTCTGTCATGTGTGTGTGTGCGCTTTTTTTTTGTCTCATCTGTTTTCGATTGCCTCTTTGACATCCTGTAAATATCTCATATTCAGTGCGGCGGCAACTTCTCTCTGCTGCCGTCACTCGTATCTCTCTCTCTCTGTAGTAGCAGGATCAGTGAGCCCGGGTTACTCTTTTCCCGCTGTAACAAAGGCTCTTTCTCTGTTACACAGGGCTAAGTGCTCCATTCAGTCGTCTGTAAAATGTTGGCAAAATGAGGCCCACAGCGTATGAAATCTTCCCAAATGTCCTTAAACTTAAACACACACGCACGCACACCAACTACCCTCTTTCATTGTGCAACCTTTGCACAGCTGTCACACACACATAAAGGAGAAAGCTTGAGTCTGTGTGTGTGCTTGTATAAAGAGATGCTATTTGACAAGTTAAATGGCTGTGTCTAACACCATCAATGCACAGAAAACAACCCACTAGCCACTGCCATGACTGAGCCGCGTGCTTTAATGCTTCAAAAACAATATGCGTGCAGTTTTAGTAATGTAGCACTATTGTTGAGGTGTCGCAGAGTAACTAAAAGGCAAATCACATGGAACAATATTTTCCCTCATAACATTTATTCAGTGATCATTTCTGATGGCATTAATTTGTTTATGCTAGTACAGTTTCCAAGACATGGAGATAAAAGGGTGATGATATATAGAGTCATTTATATTATGTTTCTGGAGGTTAGCTTTTGAAGTTTTTTGCATCAAAAAAGTTGAAAGAATTATCATTTTTTATCTTTATTTTATGTGACTAACACATTTTTGATTATCATTTCTTATTCATTGTAGAGTGACGGGATAAAAAAAAGATAATTGCGACTTTGTGTCTCATAATTCAGACTTTTTTCCTTGCAATTCTGAGTTTATCTCACAATTTTTTTTTCCAGAAATCTGAGTATACATATCTCAAGTCTGCTTTTTTCCCCTCGGAATTCTAAATTAAATCACAATTCTTTTTTTGTTTGTTTCCGCCACCGAAAAACATAACTGTGACATTTTATCTCACAATTGAGATTTTTTTCGCAGTTGCAAGTTTTTATCTCACAATTCTGACTTTATAAACTCAAAATTGTAAGAAATAAACTCTCAATTCTGAGTTAATATCTCACAATTCTGATAATTGTGAGAAAAGTATGAATTGTGGGATAATAAGTCTCAATTACCGTTTTACAATTACAATTACAATTACAATTATAAGCTTCCTTATTTATGTCTAAATATAAAGAACATTTAGATTTTTACATTTCATGACCCATTTAAACATAAGTGAGTGTTTGTGTTACAGGCATGATGATAACTCAAATCATGAACTATATTTCAAATTTTAATTTAATTCACTTGTTTTCACTCTCAAATAATTAATTTTGGGTTGGAAAGGCATTTATTGTACACTCTTCACATCTTATGGATTTGTTTCTCTCTCTCTCTCTTCTGTCTCTCACAGGAAACAGTCGAATATGCCTTCCTTATCATTTTCACTATCGAAACCTTCCTGAAGATCATAGCGTACGGCTTGGTGATGCATCAGAACGCATATGTCCGAAACGGATGGAACATGCTGGATTTCGTCATTGTCGTCATAGGGTATGTTTTGTCTGCTTATATTCTAAAGCTTTGCTACACTCTAAAATATAAAGGTTCTATGGTTCCATGAACATCCATGGAGCCTTTCCATTGAACAAAAGGTTCTTTATAGTGAAAAAAAGGTTCTTCTGAATATTAAAATGTTCTTCACAATAAAGAGAAAAATGGTTCTTTTAAGAGCTGTTCACAAAATGGTTCAGTGCCACTGCTGTGAAAACCTCTTTTTATTTTTAAGAGCGTACTGTTCACATAGGTTAACTCAAAGTTTTTGCACATCACCTTGATTACAAACAGCACATCTTTTTCTGTCACTTTTATTTTTTTCCTCCTTGATTTCTTGTTTTTTTTTCCTCAATTTAATTCAAATTTTACATTTTACATTTATATTGTCAAAACATTAGCAGCTGATAATATTATCAATAAAGTAATAACAACAAATAAAAATGGCTAAATTTAAAAAATGCTGCAACATAAATTAAATAAATGATACATGTATTTATATATGCAATATGCATATGTATTTATATATCTATACATTTATATGTTCTCACCAAGGCTGCATTTATTTGATGGAAAATACAGTAAAAACAGAAATATTATTCACATTTCAAAGAACTGTTTTCTATTTGAATATATTTTAAAATGCAATTTGTTCCTGTGACGCAAAGCTGAATTTTCAGCATCATTACATGATCCCTCACATTGTCACCTTCACCTTCTCCTCAACTCCTAACACACGCTCACACACGCACACTCCTCATGCAGCTATATGACCCAGAAAAGACCTGAGCTGCAGTCTTTCTCTATACTGTCTCATTATACCAGCCTCTGTGGAGCATCTCCTGATTTTAGATTAGAGTTCATCGTGGACTGTATTACTCACTCTTTTATTCTCAGATGAACTATATTCAAAAACCATGTTTGCTGGTGACCTACTCTTCCAGTGTCCATTTGCCAGCCTTAGTTGCTTTATATCAACTGTTCAGTTTATTTATTTTTTTAAAGATGTGGTAGATGAGGAGTAATCCTTAACCTCCTCAGACTGGTTTTTATTTCAATGTTTTAATTTCATGTCACTTTCTACTGTATCAGCCTAAAAAAGATGCAGAAGCCCAAAGATAAAAAGATGAAGAAGAAAGCAGCTCGTCTTTTGTCCATGCCTCAGGCCTGTTTCATAGCGCATGCATAAACAGTGTGTGTAAGCAAAAGCAGTGTAACTGCACCAGCAGGATCACATTGTGCTTTCACACTGACAAACGCTTGTGCTCCGTAACTGTGCTGTGTTCTCGGGATTGCTACATTGAGCATTTGCTTTAAAACTAATTTTAGACACTTCTTACACATTGAAAATATGTCTTTCTTCAAATTTGTAGTAGACAAAGGCTACAGATTTGGCCAGTTGACACCTCTTTGTGTCTTTCTCCTCAATATAATTTTGGTAAATTTTACATTTTATACATAATCAGGCAAATCATTTGCAGCTGGTGTAATCAAACAATGTAGTCAAGTAATATTATTAGATCAAATACTGATCTGTTTCAAAAAATGGAGCAACATATGTTCAAAAGTGACACTGTCGTACTACATTTAGCATTTGCTTTAATAACGTCTATACATTATACAGTGGTTATTGAGAGTATGCCATTTGAGAATTATATACAACTTGATATTCATGAAATCTAATTTGCATGAAGAGCGAGACCGCATTTACATTCAAATGATATTTAAAGTAATATTCTGGGTTCTTTATAGTTACAAGCTTGATCAACAGCATCTGTAGCTTAATGTTGATTACTACAAAAAATATTTAGACTAAAATATTTAAAATATATATATTTTTTAAAAGAGCCAAAATCAGTGTTATGATGAAGACTGGAGTAATGATGCTGACAATTCAGCTTTGCATCACAGGAACAAATGATATTTTTAAATATATTAAAATAGAAAAGAGTTTTTAAATTGTAATAATATTTCACAATATTACTGTTTTTACTATATTTTTGATCAAATTAATGCAGCCTTGGTGAGCATATGAGACTTTCAAAAACATTAAAACATTTTATCGACCCCGACAGTTTTGTACATTTTATTTTTATTTTTATTTATTTATTTTATTTATTTATTTTTTAAGAATCAACATATTCTGTTGATTTGATCTTAACTTGAAATGAACCCAGAATTTTCCTTTTAATCTAAACCAAACACCACACTGTAGCTATAAACTACTTAAATCATCTGAGTTCAGTTCATCATTTTACTGAATAGAAAGTGTTTGCGAGTCTGAAAAAAAAAAAAAAATGAAATGTGATATGAAACAGTCTTAACTTCTACATCTGTGTCTCTCACCACTCAGCCTGTTGGCTTCTCTGTAGATCATCTCATTCTGTGTACACTCTCCTCTTCTTCCTCTGTATTTCCTTATCAGCATCTCTATCTCACTCATACACACACAGTCCACTGTGTAGCTAGGTCACATTTCGATCAGTTCGCCTCATGCAGAAGAGCTGTCTCCCTCTCTCTCTTCACCTACCCATCTCTCTGTTCACGGGGCTGTCACTCTTGATCTTTAGCTCCTGCAGAGCAGCCCCCCTGCAGCTGAAGATTAGCCAAGAATACTCACAGATAGGTAGTCACTCTTTAAAGGGCAAAACGCCGGCATTAATAAGGCTTGTGATTATTGTAATAGAAGTGGATGCATTCAAAGTACAATTTTTGATAGAAATATATTTTTTGTTATTTTATCTGCTGTTGCTGAGGTCCTGTAGTACATCATTATTCAGATGTGCACCATGGTCCTTTCAGGTCATCACACGCTGCTTTTTTATCATGTGTACAGCAGATGATGCCGCCTGATGTTGTTCAGATTGAATGTCTTGCTGTTTATGTTTTGGCACATTGATGAAAGGTCACGCAGACATGTGATGCTGGAAGTGGTTTATCTATTTTATAATCCAAAGATGTTTTGATATTTTGGCTATAATCCTGCTACTTTATATCAAGATTACAAGCAATTTTATAAAACAATTTTTATATTAGTTTCAAAGAATGTAACCATCTTTTATATTAGGTTTTTATAACTTAATTTTATATATATATATATATATATATATATATATATTGTTTTTGTATGATATAATGCTGTGTGCTGTTAAAAGAGAAGTTATTCTTCTGATTTGTATATAGTGAAGGAAAAAGATTATATACTGCAAAATTATATATATATATGTTGTTGCCAATACAAACACACACACACACGCTCACACACACTCACACAAAACAAAATCAGTGTAGTCCAGTATTGTTGTTAAAACTATTAAAAACATTTTTATCAATTGCAATAAATATGAAATAAAATACAACACAAATATTAAATGAAAAACTTGGTATAAATGTATAAAAACGTATACAAAAATGAGAAATGTTGCTTTGGAAACTATAACTGAAAATAAATAAATAAAAACAAAGTTGAAGTTGAAGTACTAAAATTGCTAAAACTAAAATTGAAATGAAATAAAGCTAACTAAAAACTAATAAAATTGACAAAAGCACATAACAGAATTACTGAAACTTAAAACTATGAAATGAAAACTGAAAATATAAAATAAACTAACTTAAAATATTAATAAACACTGTAATACTATATAAATAGTATTAAAACAATGCTGTTGCAGTCCAGTTCACAAGAAATGACTCTTCTGAAAAGGTTCTTTAAATCAGATCTTTGAGATTGCTCTATCTTTGAATCAGTCTAAATCAAAGCAGGTTTGGTTTGCTTGAGGTTTGTAAGGCATAAACAATCAGTAAATGCATTTATTGAAATGTGTAGGTAAAGATACCAAACCATTTTTTTGAAATAAACAATTTTATTTATATTTCTTTATTTATACTTTATTGATATTTTGTGGTATCGATGAGTTATGTGTTTTTCCCCCACAGATTGTTTAGTGTTGTCTTGGAAATTTTGACCAAAGAAGGGGAGAAGGATACTGCTGGAAGCCTCCCGCCTGTTCACGGCCATGGAGGGAAACCAGGAGGTTTCGATGTCAAAGCCCTCAGAGCCTTTCGAGTGCTGCGACCTCTTCGCCTGGTCTCAGGAGTGCCCAGTGAGTTAAAAAAAAAAAAAAAACCTTCGTCATTAGGCGTTACCAATAATACATTTACTAATGGAAGTCCCTATTTAAAAGTTATGTCTTTACTTATAGTGAGTACACTGAAAAAAATGGTGACATCTAATTTAACTGGATTTATGCAATATACAATAATCTATACCAACAAAACAAATTTTAGTTAAATTGGGTAGAAATAACTCTTTAAGATTACAGTTGTTGGTTAACACATTTTACAGTATATATACTGCATTCTAAATTGTTTATATAAAAGTATCATTGTTATTTTAATATTATAAATTTTATATTTTCTGTTTTCACTTTCATTTTATTTATAGTAATTTGTGTTGTTGTTGTTTTTTTTCATTTTAATTAGTTTTTGATTTTTAAAAAATGTCTACATAGTTTTTATTAATTTTAATAATTGTAAAAAAATTCATACTTAAAGTTAAACTAAACAAAAATGAGAAATATTGTCTTGGCTACTAGCTGAAATAAAATACATGTTTTAAATATATATTAAATTTATTTCAGTTAACATTTACTTTTTTTAAATACTGAAAATGTTAAGTAACACTATACACTATTAACTAGTTAACTTATTAACATGCATATTAAAAGCACTAGTACTTAAAAAGCACATATTAATGCATGACCATATTCTACATCCCTTAACCCCAAACATAACTACTACAACAACTACCTTACTTACTATCAATAAGCAGCAAATTAGGAGTTTTTTGAGGGAAACCTCTTTGTTATTAGTGAGTGATACAGATTTATGTATTTTCAAGGTCAGGTGAAGCTGATTACATATTCAAGGCTTCTAGTTAAGACTGATAAGTCGACTAGTCATTCAGCCAGCCCACGACTATTCGATTTAAAAAAAAAAAATTTTAGTTTTGCACAACACTAATCATGAGGCACTTTGACAGCATCCCTTTCTGAGTCCCCAGAGCGCCGGACCCCCGCAGAGGGGTGGATGCTGGGTGAGAGAAGGCGCATGATGTGGCCATATGGCAGGAAAAGCGCAGCGTTCCTTGCTGCATCACCCTCAGGAACATTCTCTGAGAACAAGCTGTCAAATTCATTGCCCTAAAGACACTAATGTGTGTCTGTGTGTATGCAATATGAGTTAGATGTGAACATTTGGACTGAAATGTGAATGCTCAAATGCTTTGGGGTTAGTGTTAATTTGCATGCATGTGCATGGTCATGTGTTTTTACGTACTTTAGCATATTCTCAGGTTTACAGGTGGTGCTGAACTCCATCATTAAAGCCATGGTTCCTCTCCTCCACATCGCCCTGCTGGTTCTGTTCGTTATCATCATCTACGCCATCATCGGTTTGGAGCTTTTCATTGGAAAAATGCACGCTACCTGTTACTTTCAAGGGACAGGTGTGTTTGACCTTTATTAAAATATGCTGATTTGCTGCTCAAGAAACATTTCTTATTATTATAAATTTAAAAAATATTGTGCTGCTTATTATTTTTGTATAATCCTTGATACATTTATTTTTCAGGATTTTTTTAAGAATAGAAAGTTCAAAAGAACAACATTTGTTTGAAATAGGAATCTTTGGTAACATTATAAATGTCTTTACTGTCACTTTTGATCAATATAATGCATCCTTGCTGAGTAAAAGTATTAATTTCTTCCAAAAAAAGAAAAAAAAATCTTACTGATCCCAAACTTTTGAACACTAGTGTATATATATATATATGAAGAGTTTGGTTCCAAAACGCTATAACTCCATTTTGATTAATTTGAGTAAAAATGTGTTTTCTTTACCAAGAAAGTGGCAAGATGAAAACCACTATTTTCTGTTTCAAACTTCCACATAGCATCTTTAGGTTATAATAACATTAAAAATTCAAATCCAGATTTTGATTTTCAAAGATTTATTATAAAATGTTATTATTTTTTCCCCAAAATGCAATAAATCCATGACACTTTTTTTTCTTCAAAATGCAATAAATCCATTGAATCAATATAAAAGTTATTTTTCATATTGAAACTGTTGAAAATACACAAAATAGTAAGTTGATCCACATATGACAGCCTCTGAACTTGGTCAATACTAATCTTATATACAGGCACTGGACTAAATATACATTCAATCAGTCATCGCTCCCAAAATGATTTCAGCGGGTCATCTTGTTAATGCTATAAATTAATTACAACAATAAAAGAAAATTTCATCATGAACATACATGAACAACAATATCACATTAAACCACAGAAATTCCAAAATGACATTTCCCTATATATACATATATATATATATATATATATATGTATGTATAAAAATATATTTATGGAGTTTAATCTATAGATATTTTTTTCCATTTCTGGAAGACACATCATCATCATAGAATACTGTTGTTGTGACATTAAATTAGCATCTATATGCTGATTTGAAGTAGAAAGACTGAAATAGTACTTTCTTAGTATAACAAACACCAATGATATTCGTTTTGTTTACAACTTCATAAAATCCTTTTTTTTACAGTGTACATACTATGAATATAGATTCATGTTTTCAACGCATTGCAATTCATGAATTGTTGGAAAGTGTTTAGAACTATTATGCTTGTTTAGTTTGATCTTCTCTCCTCTTTCTGCAGAAATAATAGCAGAGGATGAACCCGCGCCGTGTGCTGTTAACGGTCATGGCCGCACATGCCCCATTAACGGCACCGTGTGTAAGGAGGGCTGGCACGGCCCCAACGGAGGCATCACGAACTTCGACAACTTCATGTTTGCCATGCTCACTGTGTTTCAGTGCATTACCATGGAGGGCTGGACGGATGTGCTCTACTGGGTTAGTATTAGCATGCTACTTCCTCTCGCATCCTAGCTAGCACGTCTTCTTGTTGAAGTACTGTATAATGAATGTTAGTCAATAATTATATTTGTGTGGAAAGGATGAAGTGCTTGAACAGTCATTACTGCTTTGTGGAGAGTGTGAGAAGCTCAAACTAGCAGCCCACACACTGAAGCAGGAACTCAAGGGTCTGTGACTGACCAGTGTGCTCTGATGAGATCCACCCACCTTTCACATCATCTGCTGGAATATCTTTACTCCATTTCATCACAGCACACACTTCATTTACAGCAGCAAAAACTTCAGATAGATTTTCAACATAGAATTTTTTGGGGTGATTCACAGGAAATCTAACTGCTTATTTGACATGCCCAAATTTAACATGTAAATATGCATAATCCAGCATGCATGGTAATAAAGCTTGCCTCCTGGAAAAAAGTTACAATTTTACAATTTATAGATGTATACATATATTTAATTATTTTAATTCATATACATTTTTTAATATATGTATGTATGTTTTTATTAATTTGTATATATTAAAATTAATAAATAATTTATCAAATTAAATTAAAATAAAATAATGTTATTTAAATTAATAAAAATTCATAAAATAATTTGTATATATAATTTTTTATTTTTTTTTATTTATTTGACATAAATAATTTTCATCATTTTCAGTGGTTTGGTCAGGGTAGACTAGACATACAATGTTTCTTTTTTAATTAAATATTTATTTGTTTAAAGAAAATACTTGAAAAAGGTTTATATATAAATTCAGTTATTTATTTATTCAAAGAAAATGCCTGACAAAGGTCTCTGAAATGTAGCTTATTCAATACAATTCTTGCAAGCTTATGGACAGTGTGTGGGACTTCTCCTTTATCTTTTCTTTGACTTCTATCTTGACTTCATCCTACACTCAAATTTTTTTATTAGAAGTTGTACTTTTGAAAGCCTTCTGGAATTTATTCAAAACATCTAAATGTGTTAAAACTGAAATCCAGTTTGATTTAGAGTATAATGTCTTCTCTAGACCTATTTTTAACCTTCTCCTTACAGTTTATGTTTCATCCCAAATCTTTCATTCGTTTCTCTCTTTCTCTCTTCCTCCTCGTTCACTTCCTCTCCTCTCTCAGATGAATGATGCTATGGGGTTGGAGCTGCCCTGGGTGTACTTTGTGAGCTTGGTCATCTTCGGCTCTTTCTTCGTCTTGAACCTGGTTCTGGGTGTGTTGAGCGGGTGAGCAGCTCCTCTTTTCTCTTCACTACAGCCCCTGATCTCCAATTTTTTTTTTTCTCTCTCTCTCTCCCGAGACTAAACTCCATCCCTGGTGTTTCTCTCAGCTAAATGTAGCCTCTCTCTGGGTTAACCGTCCTGTTTGGCTCCCTGTAGGTGAATGACGCCATTGGCTGGGAGACGCCGTGGATCTACTTTGTTAGTCTGATCATTTTGGGCTCGTTTTTTGTGTTGAATCTTGTCCTGGGTGTACTCAGTGGGTAAGAGAATGAGAAACGCTGTGTGCTGTGGAGACTGCTGTGGTTTTCTATGTCTGCTGTCATTTCTCTCAACATCTGAGCTGAAGTTTTTCCTGCATGGGGTTCAGCATGAAGTTTGACGATAGACCTGATCTTGGATCAATACCACAGTCATGGACAAAAATGGCAAACTACTATGTAGGGCTGGGCGATAATTCGATAACGATAATTATCGCGATATAATTGTCCTCGATGAAACGATATGAAGAGTTTGATAAATGTTCGATATAATGTTAATGCGCCAAAAGCGGAACGAAACAGCGCGACTCATTTGAAGCGCCCCACACACGGACTGTTTATCCGCTCGGATCAAAGTTCAAACTGCCGCGCGGCGCGAGCTCACTAGAGCAGATGCGTTTACTCGATCACGCGAGCACTAAACAGCGCTGTGAGATCCACTGCTTGAATTCAGCGATGAACACAAATGACTTAGTGATTTAAACTAATTTAAAGCCAAACAGGAGAAACACTGTGTGCAACAAGACAGTCAGAAGGCTTTTCAATCTACACATCGCCATCATTTACCATGGATTTACTGTAGTAACACTCACTGCACCATGGTATTGTGGCAGAAACTTGGGATATTCACACTGAATTTTAATACAGGAGTAATGGTAATTATAGTACGTATTTGTGATTAAGCTATAGCGTGTGTGCATTTATACTGAATGTTTTTAGACTACTGTTTTTCATACAAATAGGCTACCTAAAAACATATAGTTATATTTTTACCATTGTATTGAGGTGCTATATGTGTGGTTTTAACTGTGTTGATGATTCATGAATTCATGATTTAAATGTATGCTACTATGGGAGACCAATGTTTAATAAAAAAAAAACCTTGGTCAGAATAAATGTAACCATATAAAACTGAGGTTGCTGCAATTTTTTACAGATGTTACTGATTTTGATAGTGAACAAATATTTACCTCTGCATCCTAACTCGAGCTACTATCAAATGTGCATTTCTAAGAGACAAAAAAGTGATATTATTATTATTAATATTATCAGGCAACCCAAATGTGTTTCTTGATTTGAAACAATATCACTCATTAGAACATGCAGAAACTAAGAAATTAATTTGTCTATTTAGATATTTATTTTAAGGGAAATTAATGGTCTGTTTTCTACAACTTTCACTTTGGAGCACAAATCTGGCTTTAAACTTGAAAGAAATAAAGATTTGACATTTATCGTTATAATTATCGATATCGACTGATATGAAAATAATTATCGCGATAATTTTTTTGGCCATATTGCCCAGCCCTACTACTATGGTTATTTTTTACAAAACTAGGGTGAATTCAGGTGAACTGGGCAACTTTTGTCACATCAGTGTCTGTGTGTTAATACTACTACTACTACTACTACTACTGCTAATAATAATAATAATAAACTCAGTATTAAGTAATTATTACATAGTACATAATTTAATAAACGGGTATTCGTGTATTAGTAATAATATTATTCACTTAATATACATACATTCTTTTTAATTTAAATATATTTTATTTATTCATGTATTAAACCATCCTATTGCATCATATTAACCAGTGTAATGGTTTTGGGTTTACTTTCATGCTGGTTCTAGCTGTTCACCCATCATAGCGATGTTGGTTTACCTTAAACAATCCAGTCTATGCCAGTAACAGATCAGGATTATCTAATACTTAAAAACCATCTAAAAACCCAAATGTCTTTGATTTTATGATGGTCCAAACTGGTCTAAACTGTAAGCATTTCCATATGCATTCTATTCTGAATGTTAACTCAGTCCTAAGGTGTTTTAGTGTAACTGAACATACACTATTTATAGTTTTTTAAAAATAGTTATTTATAGTCATAATTATAGTAAAATATAGTGAAATACTTTTCTAATCTCACTTATGTAAAAACAAAGACAAACCTCAGTTTTAGACAAACAAACATTTTTAGATTCATTGTAAATTAGTGACATTAAGGATATGCTTGGGGTATTTGCAATCCTTCTTTCCATGACTGTATATTAGTCGTTTTTTAATTTTTATATATATAGAGGTTTCAGGTGTTTTCTGACGTGTTGTGTGCTGTGAAAAGATCCTCACATCTGCTGGGTTGAATCGTTCTGAACTGATGACATTATTAAGTCAAATGGGTCCAAGGACAGAGCGAAACACTATGAGAGGAAGTGATTCAGACTCATGAAAGTCATGGAGGAGAAATTAAATTGTTTAGACTAAAAGACTAGGGCAAAGCAGGTGAATGATGCTAATTCAGCAGAAACATTTGCTTTTTTGGGAAAAAATCTGTCATTAGGATGATTTACCAATTCAGCACTTAAATACAAATGTATTGTATGCATTTGATCAAAATATATTATGAAATATTACTATTATCATTTAAAAGAATGGTTTTCTATTTTACTATGTTTTATATATATATATTTATATATATATATTTTAAAATGTAATTTATTCCTGTGATGCAAAGCTGAATTATCAGCATCATTACTCCAGTCTTCAGTGTCTCATGATCCTTCAGAAATCATTCTAATATGCTGATTTGCTGCTCAAGAAACATTTCTTATTATCAATGTTGAAAACAGTAGTGCTGATTAATAGTTCTCTTTCATAGGTTCACTCAATGCTGCGTAGCTATGACGCAATGGGAACGTCTCTTGGGTGTGTCGATTGTCTGAAGCCTGTATGGAATCACGCCAATTCATTGAATGATGGCGCAGGCTCCACCTCGACGTCACTATGTCATCCACTCTAATACTAGAGATTGGGCCATCTGCCTCTCAGATTTCCTTCCTTCAGAAGCGGTCGTTTAGCCCTTCAGTAGCGATTTATCTGGCCTGTGTTTTGGCTTATTTCTTTGAGTTTCTCTTTTGCACTTCAGCGACTGCATTCAATGGAACCTCGTTTCTCCTCATGGTGAAGTGCTATGGAGTTTCATTGCTGCCATCCACCGTGCTCTCACTTTATTGTGAGCGACAACTCACACAGTAAGTGTGTTAAATGTATGGGTTTGTCTCACTCGCATGAGGCTTTTTACAGCATTTCTAGCTGTACATTTTGTGAGAATCTCTGTCTCTGAATCTCAGTGATCCGTTTTCCCCGTCATACTGCTCCGGAGGCCGCTGAGGCCCTTCGTGAATCTGCGGCCTGGGGTTCAGATGTGGAGTTCGAGGCTATAGAAAGTGAGCTGACGGTCCTCGCCCTTTCTCCCTCTCTCGCACAGATTCGGTGGAGTTTTTCCACGATTATTTATGTCCCTACCCAGAGGCACTCAAATGATGATTCCAGATGTTAGATGACATTTTGCGATTCGTTGATTGGTTCGTTACTGTAGACCTGAAGGATGCTTATTTTAATATTCAGGTTGTTCAGCAGCACAGGAAGTTCCTCAGGTTTGCCTTTGGGGGAAAGGCGTACCAGTACAGGGTTCTTCCCTTCGGTCTGGCTTTGGCTCCAGGGACGTTCACGAAGTGCATGGATGCTGCTCTGGCCCCCGTTGAGGCTCCAGGGCACCCGTGTGCTCAACTACCGGACGATTGGATCATCTTGGCCCATTCTAGGGAGTTGGTGAGTCGTCACAGAGACATTCTTCTTCACCATCTTCAATCTCTTGGCCTCAGGTTGAATGCTCAGAAGAGCGTTTTCACCCTTTTTCAGTGGACCATTTTCTTGGGGGGGTCCACCCCAGTTCTGTTTCAATGCAGGCCCATTTGGCTCCTGTTCAGATTTCTGGTATCAAAACATGTTTGGCCCGCTTCAAGCTAGGCCATCATGTTTCACTGAGCACATGTCGCAGACTCCTGGATCTCTTGGCAATGGCCTCTCCTGTGCTGCCCCTGGGGCTGCTTCATATATAAGGCCATTTCTGTGGTGGATGAAGACCAAAGGAGTTTGTCCCTCGTGGCCGGCCCTCCTCCTACTAAGAGTGTCACGGTCATGCACACTGGACAGGCATGCATGCCACCCCCTTCTTTGGGCTCATGACAGGTTTCTTTCTCTGAGAGCGGTTCATGAGCGGTTCGTGCTCTGAACCTCACAGTGGACTTCCGATCGAGGCAGAAACTCAGGTCGGGGGACTGGATGCTAAACTGCCAGACAGTGGCTTAGATCTGGGATCTTTTCGGCAGGGCGGAGGTAAATCTCTTCGCATCGCAGGAATTGACCCAGTGTCCCCTTTGGTTCTCCCTATGTCACCTGGCACCTCTAGGGATAGATGCTTTTGCTCACCCGTGGCTCGATCTGAGGCTGTACACATTTCCGCCAATCAAGTTGATTCCTGCGGTCTAGAGTGAGGGAGTGCGGAGTCAGCCTCCTGCTGATAGCCCCGTTCTGGCCATCCCAGACATGGTTCTCGGAGCTAGTCTCCCTTCTAGAGCACACCCAATGGGAGATTCCAATCAGGAAAGACCTGCTGTCTCAACTCAAGGGCAGGATCTGGCACCCTCAACCCAAGATTTGGATGCTATGGGTGTGGCCGATTAAGGGCAGTCAGCTGTAACCTCTGGTCTTCCTGTGGACGTTCAGGAAACCATTGATAATGAAAGGCTCCTTCTACTAGGAGGCTTTATTCTTCCAAGTGGAAAGTTTTTGAGTCGTGATGTTCCGCTCATGCAGTGGACCAAGTCATCTGCCCAATTGGTTCAGTGCTGGAATTTCTGCAGGAGAAGTTTGCGGCTGGAGTGGCTGCTACCACCTTGAGAGTTTATGTTGCAGCTATTGCTGCTCGCCGGTATGCGGACTAAGTCCCCCTAGGTAGACATCGTTTGATCTCTTCATTTATTCGTGGGCTTAGGCGTTATGTCCCCAAGGTCTTGTCCACGTCATTTCGCTCCCAGGTGGTCGTGCTTCACTCCTGTCCTCCTCCTTTTGCTTCTGTTGAGGACGAGAGGCTTCACCTGCTCTGCCCTGTTTGAGCTTTGAAGCTCTATGTGGATTCCTCCCAATTGTTGGTGTGTTTTGGTGCTGGCCGCAGAGGGCTCGCTGCATCAAAACATAGAATTTCTCATTGGTAAGGGATGCTTGTGAGGTCTGAGGTCTCTCTTCACCGCTAGATATTCAAGCTCATTCTACCAGGAGTGTTGCTTCCTCTGGATGGTGCAGTCGCTAGTATTAGACTGGGTGACATGGTAACGTCGAGGTGGGGCCTGCACCATCAGCCATTGAATTGCCGTGATTCCATACGGGCTTCAGACACTCGGCACACCCAAGGGCTGTTCCCATTGTGTCATAGCTACACAGCGTCTCATTCCCTATTCAGAGAACATGGGTTACGTGAGTAACCCGAGACGTTTTCTATTCACTGATGAATAGAAAGTTTAAAAGAACAGCATTTATTTGAAATGGAAATCTTTAACAGCATTAGAAATAAGGATGCACCAATACCACTTTTTTCAGAACGAGACCGATACTTTCATTTTTGGTACTTTTTGGTAAATTTTTCACAGCATTTACATTTTTGTTTAAATATTGGGTACAGGAACAAAATAATAATAATAATAATAATAATATGAATCATGTTAGCTGGCTTCATTTAGCAAACAGATATTTCCTTCAGTTATTTACACACTTAATTATACCTGTTAAAATGTATTGTATAAGCTTTTGTTACTTTCACTGTTCATTTTAATGGCGCATTAGAGCAGCTCAATACTGTAATCACAAGACGTTTTCCTAAAATAATGCAGGGAACCACTCGTTATACATTATACGAGTACGCACGTACAATTTTTGTGATGTAATTTGCGTCACACGAACTGTACGCGGACCCTCGTGTAGGAGTAAAAAGTATACTTTGGCCTTTAAAGCAAGCTAAACATGTGCAGCGTGCACATGTTTGTATTAGACACTTATAGCCTAGCGCATTTCACACAGTCTGCTAATTTCACTTTTGCTTTAAATAAAGTTGTATAAGCTTGACGTTTAACATAAATGTTGTTTATAGTGATTGCCCCTATCATTTTTGTTTGTTTTATATTTACGATTTAGTTTTAATCTAAATGCATGCACTTGGAGCGAACAGCAATCAAGATCATGCGACAGAAGTGCACGCTCTCTGACTCTCTCTCTCGCTCTCTTTCTCCTTACCGTCAAATAACTTTAGTAACTTGTGCATTGTTTTACTTACTTGCTTTTGAAATATCCGTCCGAACTACAAACTTTCCAGTGATGTCTATGAAATATTCACTCGACAAGCTCGCGCATTTGTGCCGCCGCGCGCTCTGCTTATCAATCCATTCTACTCTTTGTTGTTCTGTTGTCGGTGTTTCTTTTTCTGGACACAGCTCTATTCACACGTTGTGTGGACCCTGCTTTTGGTATCTGGGCATTTTTACGAGTACAAGTACGAGTACAGGAGCGCAGTATCTGTGCATCCCTAATTATAAATCTTTATATGTCTTTACTGTCACTTTTGATCAATTTAATGCATTCTTGCTGAGTAAAAGTGTTAATTTTACTGACCTCAAACTTTTGAATGGTAGTGTATGTCGATATAGTTTACAAAACCTGTACAGGTTCATCATAACTTTTGTTGTACGTCAGTTTTTGGATTCTTCGTTTTTGCATGAACCTTGAACAGAATACAGAGATTAGTTAAGACAGAAGGAGACAAAAAGAACTTGAGGAGATGAGAAAATGGAATAGCCAGAGAAAGGAAGGGCAGATGGAGGAGAGGATGGAGACCTTAGCCAGACAGGTGACTCAATTCAATTCCATTGTTTTGTTTTTTACGTCAGCAAGACAGCCTATTACTCTCATATTCATCCTCTTCTCCTTCATTTCCTTCAGAGGGGGGCACAGATTTTGTGACCCCCTCTGGAAGGGTGAAATGAATCTCCTTCCTGTGTCCGTAAGTCCTACAAGCCATTTCTTAGAGCTGCAGGGTTATTAATATCCCACCAGGAGAGATTCAGACGCTGTGCCTGTTGTATGACGTTTCCAGCACGTTTGTTTGTCCTTTGTGGACAAGCATGCACCTTGCTGGCAGGACACTGAAGCATTTACACTTAGGTTTAACTGTATGTGAATATGGTGAACATGTGCATTAATAATGTATTAAATCTTTATTTTTTTTAAATTAGCTGCTCATGCACTGTTATAATTGCTCATACATAGGCTTTGTAATTTGAACAAATCCCTTACCTTAGGCATTATATTTTGAAGCAGAACTCTTTCTGCAGTTTGTTACAGACATGAATTATAAGTGATTTTTGTGAATTGTTCAGAAAACGAGTGTACTTTTCTAAGTGAATATTAAACATTTTGGCATTAAAATTCAGTTGATTTTTATTAAAAGAGTGACCTGAGCCAACCTGGTATCAACCTCCTAGCAATGCCCTTTTGGGGGCCATTATATTTGGAGGATTGTTAATGTTCTGATGGTAAAACTGTGTTTTCCTGAACCCAGAGAGTTCTCTAAAGAGCGAGAGAAGGCGAAGGCTCGTGGAGATTTCCAAAAGCTACGGGAGAAACAGCAGCTGGAAGAAGATCTGAAAGGTTATCTGGACTGGATCACGCAAGCCGAAGACATCGACCCTGAGAATGAGGAGGAAGATGAGGAAAGCAAACGCAACCGTGAGTACCTGAGTACTACTCTCACAGTGCAGTGGGATTTGCATTTCGGTCAACTAATAGAGGTTACACTTGCAAACTATCTGATCTCACTTCATGCTGGCACATAACTTTATATTAGCACATTTTTACATGACAATGAAAAGTGATGTGCAACTGGTATGGTCATCTCAACTAACTTAGAATTTGCAGTGTAATTTAAATGCATACTAGTACCTTGTTGATTACCGAGTACTCGGTCAGTTCATATTCAGACAAATGCAGAAAGTTATTGCATGTAAGGATTTAGAATTGAACTGAGAATGATTTTTAAATTGCAAATTAGTTCATGAATTTGAATTCAGTTTGATCTGAGTAGCAAACAATTTGGTCAATTTGAATGCAAATTTAAGGAAGTAGAATTAAAAATTCATATTACTGCTGTAGGTATGGTAGGCTATTTAATAAATAATACTTTCACTTTTCAATAAAATACACTTTTTTCAGAAATATAAGATGATATTCATGTATGTAATTCCATTGTATGTAATTTATATACACTTCTGCACATTTATTGGCTACATTTATTGATTAAAATACAATAAATTCAGTATTAAATTATCTGAAAACATTGCTGTATGATAGAATTAAAGTCTGCTTAATGGTTGTGTTCTTTATTTTTGCAGCATTAGCTTAGTTTGAAAAATGTTGAAAAATCAGCATATTAAGGAATCAATAGGCCTAATTAGTCAACTCAAAATGAATTATTTGTATTTTGTGTTGATCTAATGAAATTTGCTCAGTGAGCTTCTGCATTGCTATTTTCTGATGTGTAATAGCTAAGGGTGACATTACAACCAAAGCTTTGCAACTTTTTGTAGCAGCCACAGAGCCATCTTTAATTGGTCCGTCATGCCCATCAAACAGAGAACAGATGTCAGCAAACCCAAAACAGCTGCCTCTGGTGTATTTTTGATGAAATAGTTGAGGAGCAGTCAGCATGCGCTGACGCCTCAAGTCTCTCACCGCAGATTTGTCCATCATATTCAAACATCTCCAGGTCAGAAGGTTCAGTACGCGACTGACAGCAGGGGCTGATTCTGGAAACTGGAGAACTAGAGTTCATCATGCTTGCAGTTTTGGTTTGATCAAGTCTTCTCCATGTATTGTCTAAAAGTGACATTAAATGAGCTAAACGTAAGACAGTCAGCATGGCCGGTACCCAGCTAACAAAAATATGTTCTAAGAACATTTAGGTAATGTGAAATGTTGTTCTCTAAATGTCAAGGAACATTCTTTTTTTACATTTTGTAAACATTGTTGATAATATGTGTTTCTAACATTGCGAGAACCTTCTGAGAACGTTCCCTGTTTGCTGGGTGTCTGCTGAGCGAGAGGAGTTTGCTCAGAAGGGCATGAAGTGGAGAAACTGAGCAAAATAAGGACTAATCCTAATCCCTTTTATATAAGCAGCACACATGATTCTGAGCGGTTAGAGCCGCTGCTACAGTATGGCAGATTTCAGCTTCCACTGTCACTGGAGCTCTATGACTGACCTCAGTTCTGTGAGAAGACGGCCGGGTTAGATTAGCAGGCTGCATTCTGAAAGGGTTTTTTGCTATAATTGATTGATGCAGACCCACAAAAGTCGCTTGTCTGGAAGGCTTAGCGTTTATGCAGAACTTATTCTGCAAATGGAAATGCAAGCTGAATTCTCTTTCCGCTCATAAAAGTTCACAGAATCTATTTCTATATAAGAATCTATATAAGAGTATTTATTTCCATTCTTAATCAGTGTCTTTGTCTTGTTTTCCAGTAAAACTTGTTGTAAACAAGATAGGAAAAAAGATGAATTGTTTTAAGCATAAAATTAAACTTATATAAAATAAAAAAATAAAAGTGGGGGAAAAAGCACTTTTGTATACAGTTTTATACAATTTTTATACATAAATTGTAATATTAGTTTAATATTAGTTACGTTTATCTTCACAACATCCATGGAAAAATAAGTTCTGTTATGATAACTCTAGGAGAGTTTAGCATGGTAATGTACATGGCAGTGTTAATGCATTTGGTCTTGGTGGAATAGATCTGCTACACTGCTGTGGCAGAGCAAGTACCGAGACTTGCTACTGCCAATACATCCACAGACATGCTGCTGTGAGCATGTAAGAAATACTGCTTCTCCACATATAACATGCATGAAATCACCCATATATAACATACATGAAATTACCCCGTAGCAGATCTATACAGGTGGAGCTGGGGAAGGTGGAGGGTTTATGAAGTGCGCTGCAACTGCTACAGCAAGAACTGGCCAAGTATTTGAATGTCGAGCAGCAAGCTCATTGGCTGCTGATGTGAAAGAAACCAGTCAGCTGTGCCATGTGAATAATGATGTGATGATGTTTATCAGACTGAGTTAGAACCTATCGGCCTGCGCCATCTAGAGTTTCATGACAGAACTTTGTATTACTGGTCATTTTCTGCCAAGACATTATCTGTTAAGTTTACGGTCATTTCCATTAACCCTGAAACACAACACAATTCAAAGCATATTTGAAATGTAAAAAAATCAATAAGGAAAATTCCTTAATTTTAACGTAGTACATTGTTTTAGTATTTTTACTGAGAAAAAAAAGGCAAAGATACTGAATGCAAATTTTACTGATTTTGTTTTTTAGATAATCAGATTATTTTTTATTAATTGTGTAATTATTTTAATTTGTATTAATTATTTTGAATTTGTCTTTATTTTATTATGTTTTAATTTTAATTTTAAAGTTTTAGGAATTTTGTGTTTTCATTTTGTTAGTTGTTTCTATAGTTTTTATTCATTTTTATTTCAGTTTCAGTTTCTTTTATTACACCGGGTTAAACTAAATGAAAATAAATGCTTTGGCAACTAGTTAAAATAAAATATATTTTTTTATTTCAGTTAAAGTTTATTTCAAGTAATACATTTTTCATGGTTTTAATTTTGAACTGTGATATATGATAACATCCAACATCTCATTTCTTTTGGTTATGTTTCACAAAATGCCATGAAATCTGATTGTTTTGAATATTTACTGTATTTCATTTGATTGGCCTGCCATGTATGCATTATATTCCTCATTGTTTTAGATGTTGTTGTAAATTGGTTGTTCATTTCTGGTAAGTCCAAAGAGAACAAAATGTACAAATAATAGCCTGCTTTTCCAAGCAAATATCAAACCGGCAATTTCATCTCTGTTGACTCTGTACCATTTTCAAATTGCACTCTTGCATTTTAGTGATCATACAAGACCATACTGCAATTTTTTATTTGATTAATTGTGTAGATTTAGCATGAGAAATTATATTAGAAGGGGCCTTTTTTAAGTACAAGTTACATACACATGCACGCAGATCTCCATCATCTGCACCATTGAATCTCAACACTTGGTCCCTCGCTATGTTCTTATGTTTTCACTAAATTCATTGCACTGTGATCCTAATAACCTGCTCTCACTCACTGTTAACTAACTACCCATCATCCTTTGCTCCCGTCCAGCTGACCAGCTGCCTCAATGTTGATGTTGTTGTTTATTGTTGTTAATTGTTGTGTTGGTGCTGTTCTTGTTCCTGTGCTTTATCCTGTGTCGATGTGACACTCGTTCTCGCCCCCATGACCGTGCCGCGGCTGTGCTGTGTAAATCATGCATGGGCTTTGGGTGCATGGGAAATGAAGGGGTTACATTGGCCAGCCTGATGGAGAAGAAGAAGAAAGGGTTTAACTGGTTCAGCCAGTCCTCTGACACTCATGGTAAATCTCCCTCCCACCCTTCTGTCCCTTTCATATATGTGATTACTGATGATATTCATGAATATTACCTGTTAGAAGCCTTGCACAGTGTTTGTTTAATAGGCATTTTTAAATGAATGGTTCTGGATTTAAAATCTGACTGGAAGCCATTATAAAATACTAGGTTACCAGTTACAAAATGGACTAATATTTCTAAAGGGATAATTAACTAATTTACAGATAATGTTTTTGGATTTGTATTATTATTATTCATTGATTTCATTATTTATTGAACATTAGTTATGCTGTTTCCACATTTTATAGAAGTAATAATCCATTTAAGCAATATCCTTCATTTTCTTTCCTATGTTGACATGCTTGCTGTTGTATTGAAATTTTTGGTCCGTTTTCTGTATTTGCATTTGTAAATGCATTTATCTGTTAAATGTTACTTATTAGGGGTATATAGATGAAAGGAACATAAAGCTAAAAACAACTTTTTATTGGATTTTTAACTGTAATAAAATCACTCTTCACTACTGTTCAAAAGTTTGTTTTAGAAAGAAGATTCACCAAGGTTGTATTTTACTGTAACAAAACTTACTGTACTGTAAGTAAAATTGTGAAATATTTTTTCTATAAATTACATTTTTCTATACATTTTTCTATATATTGCAGTTTTCTATTTGAATGCTAGAATGTAATTTATTCCTGTGATGCAAAGCTGAATTTTTAGCAGCCTAGTCTTCAGTGTCACATGATCCTTCCCAGATTTTGTGCAAAATAAATATTTATTCTTATTATCAATGTTGAACACTTATATTTTGCTAAATATTTTTGTGGAAAAACAGTGATAATTTTTTCATGATTCTTTGATGAATATAAATAAATAAATAACAGCATTTATTTGAAATAGATTTTTTTGTAACATTATAAATGTCTTTTTTTTTAATCATTTTTTAATCAATTTAATGCATCTTTTTAAAAAAATAAAAGTATCAATTTCCTCTTCAGAAAATGAAAATCATAGTGACCCCAAACTTTTGAATGGTAGTGTATGCAGTATAAAGATTAGAAGTCGGTTTCACCTCTCAACTAGACAGATATTCCATGTTGTGGTGAACAGACATGAATGGGATCGATAATCATGCTGTTTAGCATGGAATCCAGCAAATCATTTTACCATGTGAATGTTTACTATAGCTGTATCTAAAAAAAATTTGGTATTAATCATTGACTTATGCACAAATTGCCCATTTTGGCCTGTATGGATGTATGTATTTAAGCTAAATGTTTAAACTTTAATGTCTATGTGTGTGATGTTTATGTGGACGCCGTGGTGTGTGAATGCACTGCTAATTCCTAATCATGCTACTTGTGCATTGCAAGTGTGAGTTTTCCTTCTCTATGCCCATCAGCGTTTATGCTCTTTGTACCCATCAATTTTTCCTCAACATTAGTGTTATCAGACTCCTCGCTTGCCTCGTTTCCTCGTTCCTGTGCTAATTTAGTCCTCTCATTCTCATTCTCTCAAAATCAGAGTGAGTCAGAGATCAGATCTGGCAGGAGTGGGAGTGCAGCGTCTCCAACTTAAAAATCCCACTTTAAAACAGTGACAGCGAGTTTCTAACATAGAAATGAGGTTAAACCCAGATCACCAGGCTCAGGGTCAGCATTTTATAGAGCAGTCACAGAAAGTCTGATCACACTCGCTTATTACTGTCTTTGGATGTGTCAGGATTTATCCGTATATCCTGAGGAAATGTGAGGACTAAGAAAAACAGATTTTTTTTTTTACTTTTCCCCTCAAGCTGCCTTTATTTTACCATTACCGAACTCATGATAAAACCTTTAGCTTTTAATTTAATTTTTGTAAATTTCTTCTCAGAACAGCGATGCAAGTTGATTAAACTTGAGTTAACATATAAACAATAGCTAACACTACATAAAGATTCAATGAATTAATAAACAAATGAATGACAAATATAAATTGAAAACAAAAAAGCATGTTGGATTTTCAACAGTGCTTGTGTATACACCTGTATATATATATATATAATTGTTTAATTTATAAATATTTATTGCATATCATACAGCCTTTTATTTTTTAAATGCTTTAATATATGTAGAAATGAATTGTTCATTGTCTGTTCATGTTAACTATTGCATTAACTAATTCTAATGTACACACTAATGTGTTATCAAAAAGTCTTGTGTTGGTAAACCGAAAGTTCAAGATCAAATTGCATCATGTCAGAGCTTAGAAATTACTGACTTATATTCATGAATCATTTTTTGCACATGCATACTCTCTCTTTTTAGCCTTATCTATGCAAAACAGTGTACATTATATTTATAGTTGGAACATTTGACTTGAATTGGGTTTCACTAATGATGTGTCTCAAAATCTCATTATCATTGTTGAATGTTTATCAGGAAGATGATCATGTCTGGTTTTTGTCCACTAAATCTTTCTTGGCAGAGTATGTGTGAAGTATGTGTTTTAATGTGTGTATGATGACACTTTTGTTTGTGACACAATAGCAAGCATGCCGGCGAGTGAGACAGAATCCATGAATACAGAAAATGAGAAAGGAGAAGAGAAGGCAACATGTTGCGGCCCAACATGGTGAGAAAACTCACGCATACATGTGAAACATTCATATCAAGAAACATATGAATTTATTAACTTTACAATTTCTTTCAATTTACAGTCAAAAAATTTCAAAATCAAAGTTCAGGTCAGTAAAGTTGTGATTAGTTCACATTATATTCTATCATCTATCTATCTATCTATCTATCTATCTGTCTGTCT
>NW_015536469.1:0-146 GCF_001515605.1 Sinocyclocheilus anshuiensis | reverse complement strand
GTCTGTCTGTCTGTCTGTCTAGTGTTCTATCTATCTATCTATCTACCTATGTCTATCTATCTTTCTGTCTATCTGTCTATCTCTATCTGTCTGTCTGTCTGTCTGCAGTTCCATCTATCTATCTATCTATCTATCTATCTATCTAT
>NW_015536468.1:1044215-1050163 GCF_001515605.1 Sinocyclocheilus anshuiensis | reverse complement strand
TCACAGTCACTTTTGATCAATTTAATGCATCCTTGCTGAATAACAGTAGTAATTTCTTAAAAAAAAAAGAAAAGAAATCTTAGTAACCTCTAACTTTTGAGCAGCAGTGTATATTATTCATAATGTGATATACTTTATAAAATAATATTCGTAATATAATATATAACAAATGTATAAATAAAGGTATAATTTAGATCCAGACCTTTCCCTCCTTTTTCCGTATCAGTTTACTGCTCAGCTGTAATTGTAACAACAACGCATAATTCTTAAAAGAGTTTTTACTGGAAACAAGTGGCTTCATCTTGTTTTCAACATGATTTATGTTTAAGTCTGCCAAATGCGCTTTGTTTTGTCAACATAAACATCAATTAACCCTGTGAATTCCTGACCCTGCTTACAGGATTAAGCATTACAACTCCACAACATTTTGAATGCAAATACCTCTCATTCCTGTGAAGAGTCGTTTTATAAAACTAGAAAAGCCAAGAGTAAAAAGCCACTATCAAAGTTGCTTTCATAACAAACAACTTTCTGTCTTGTATGGCAAACTCAAACCAGAGATTAATGAGATGGTCTCTGATTCTGCAAGAGTTTGTTCTTGATATAAGGTATATAAAAGGAGTGGACAATGTAGTAGCAGATGCTTTGTCAAGAGCTCATATTGATGACTAACCCGCTCATGTAAAGTGTGTGTGTGGTAGTTTTTTTTTTTAAGTTCATAGTTTGTAACTACGGGTGGGGGGTGTTACGTCTGGAGACGTAGTCTTTATTGTTATGATTTATCAGAAAAGCTGTTTTCTTTAATGTGTCTTTTTTTTCCCCCTCCGTTAACCCTTTGGCTCCTCCTACTCAATCTGTCTGGCAGGTAGCTGATTGCTACCAAGACGTTCCCCCAAGAGCTTTCTCCAGAGCACTGTCTTTGTCCTGCCCAGCCTGTTGCTGTTGTTTACAAACTTGTTTATTATTGTTTGGTTTATTTGGGAGTTCTAGGGAGGTGGGTGCCATTTTTCTTGAACCCTGTTTTCTCCTGTTTTGTGGCCAGGAAGGGAGTTAGGATACAAACCTGTTGTTATTTTTCTTTTTTTTGTTAGATTAGTTAGAGGCTTAAATTATCTAGTTAGATTGTTTTGTTTGTTATTTTGGCCATGCCCTCTCCTGAAATTATTGCTTCCCTTTTATTTCTTTTTTCTTATTTTTAATATACCTTTTGTATTTGTTCCATGAGCTGTCAAATAAAAACCTTTATGGTCATTTGTGGCTTGTGGTGCTGTGACAGGACTCAGACTAGCACTCTTTAAATTATTTGTTGTTTTGTTGCGTCCGCTTATACCCCTAGATTCATGCGGGACGTATGAACAACCTGAAATCGAGCAATAAAGATAATAAAATAAACATAAAAATAAACAGCGGAGTACAAAATGTTACCACAGCCAGAAATAAATATAAATCCAAAAACCTGGAAAATAAAATAGTTTAACAAACAGTACAGATGCATAATATCCAAGAGGAACCTTGAATAAGGTTATAGATAATATAGATATAGACCCATCGGAGACCAGCAGCTTAATGGTCACTTGTCCTTTGACACATCAGGTGACAAGCTTTCACCATAACAGCATATCACTACTTTTGTGTTGAGTAAACACAGTTTGAAAGCTATGCCGAGTCACAACAAAGACAGGGAGAGAAAGGCTTATGTGGGTGATATGGAGTCCTTTACACAGGAGATGTGGGGGCTTCTAAGACAGGCTTTGTTGATGGACTCAAGCTCGACACTGTACTACACATACCTCAATTGTTGCCCAAATCTGGTTAAGTCCATTTCCTGTTCAGCCACAATTTGTGGAATGTTCGGCCACGGTCCTACTATGGTCTGAGTCCGCAACTGGGTGATAGCGTGTTTGTAAATTACCATTGAACGCAGAATACTTCAAACCCAAACTGGCTTCTACTTTGAAACAACTGACTACTAAACTGATTAAGACACTTTAACTAAAACTATATAATTTACCCATTTAAATACATATGTTACAACTGCATTCTTACAGAAAGAAATGGCATAACTTAACCCACTCATATTGTTGTTTGGTATTTATGTCATAAAATAACTCACTGGTTCAGACATCATGTTCTGATTGCTCAGGGCACCAAGTGAAAATTACAAGCCAGAATGATTATCTAGTGCCTGTTGAAAGGAATGATTCCCTAAACAGCAATCATAAAACACAGCTTTGTTGCTCTTGTTGTAAAATAAAAACTTGGGTTATATGTAAGTCTAAGTTAGCAGTGGATATGGCCTTTTCCTGAACTCTGCTCCAGAGATCAATGTTATATCTGAGCCAGAGACCGTTTGCATCACTGACGGTGAAGTTTAATTCACTCTTCTTGAATTGTCTTCATTGAACCCCACACCTCAGAGAGAACAGATCATCAACAGGTACCATTACAACATTTTACATTACATCCAATAATAATATTAATAGAATATTAATGGAGTCTGTTTTGTATGTTACTTTAGAGCAATGCTTAAAATCTTTACTGACACAAGCACCCCCAAAGCCCTGGGGGAAAATTTTCTCTGCAAGGATTTATAAAAACTTTCATTAGCTAAATATTAACTAACATTACCACAGTATAACATGCTAAACAGATAATTAGTGAAGCAGTTAGAAATTTGTCATTTATAAATAATACGAAAATTATTTTGAAATGCTTTACTTACAAATTTAGTGTAAGTTCACTTTTTAATATAGTTATAACATGTAAATAAAGAACAAATACCAGTGGTAACAAAGCGATAAATAGTAACGCTGGGATAATTTTTCGATGTTTTATACGACGTGCAGCCAGTTGGAGCGGCGTACTGTTGCTATGGTTACCTCATCAGAAGAATGTGGCTTGTTTGCTAGCGACTGTAACGTTCTAACTTTGGTTCAGTGGTTACTGAAAGTTTGAAAATGCTGTTGAAACGAATATTTACACATGATGAAGATATGATTTTATTATAATAACTATATTATTCAAAAAGCAAGAACATTATCTATAACTTTACCACTTTTATACTCCCCACCTCTTATACAGGTGAATTCTTCAACAATTAAACAACGCAACTGTATATAACTTTATGTTTTTTAAAGTCTTCAAGCATACTTGTATTATTATATAGCTGAATTCCTCAACAACTGAAGGTGTAGCTTTAAAAAAATAATGCACTGTATACAACTTACCTTTTTTAAACTCCTCGAGCATGGCATCCAGCTTTGTATCATTGAAGACAAAATTCAGAGGGTGGCTGTAGAACTTGGTGATGGTTTTCAACGGCGTGCAGTCATCTGGATCCACAAAGGCCAAGTCCTTGACAAACAGCAAGTCCACAATATGACATCTCTCGCCCTCACACACAGGTATTCGCGTGTAGCCGCTTTCCATGATCTCAGACATGGTGTTGAAGTCCAGGATGGCATCAGCGGCGATCATGAAGCAGTCTCGCAAAGGCGTCATGACATCCTCCACAGTTTTAGTCCTGAGCTCCAGAGCGCCCTGGATGATGTTGAGCTCCTCTTTCACCAGGTCATTATACGGATCTGTCACCCTGAGCATCTCCAGAAGCTTCTCCCTGTTGTACACAGTGCCGATCTCCTGCCCCAGCACGTGGTCCAGGAGTTTACTGACGGGATATGATGCAGGGAAAGTGAGGATCATAAAGAATTTAGTCAGGAGTATAGTGTTTGCGCCCACGGCGAGCCCATGCCTGGAACAGATTGCTTGTGGCACGATTTCCCCAAAAATCACGATCCCTATAGTGGACACCACTACAGCGATCAGCCCTGATCCTGCGATGTCATCGAGCAGGATAGTCAAAGTGGTATTGACCAAGACATTTCCCAATAGCAAAGAGCACAGAAGGTAGTTTCCTTGGCTTCGGACTGGCTCGATCTTCTTCGCGTAATTCTTCTCCTTCTCAGTCCCGCAGTTCTGGACAATCCGGAGCTCCATGGGATCCAGCGCCATCAGTCCCAGATTCAGCCCGCTGAACATGCCGGACAAACACAACAACATGGCAATAAAAATCACCTGCAGCCAGAAAGGCAGCAGGAACTTCTTCTCCTCCACCACGATCACTTTAGTGTCATGCCCCTCGTGATAGATCCAGGTGCTCTCGGACCACGCGTCCTGCGCGCCAGGTGTGGCGGTGGCAATGCACAGGTAATACACTTTGCTCTTCTCAGTTTTTCGCAGAGGTTTCACCTCTATTTCAATAATCCCAGATGTCTTTCTGGTTACCTCCACGTTGGGAAGGATGATGATATCGGAGGATCGGATGCCGCAGGGATGCGAGGCAGGTGCGTCTCCGGGGCTCTGGCTCTCCGCAGGTGCGCTGCCGATGCTGTGTTCCGTAAAGGCGAGTTTCTATCTCTTAACATTTCCTAACCCCCCCATTACAAAGAAGAAGAAAAAATAAATACACTGGCGCTGCGTGTTCAGCTCCTCCAGTTTCCACCCCAATTCCCTTTAAATCCCAATATCTCACTATATCCTTATTTACCCGTTAGATATACTTTCCCTTCTACCCACACTATATCAGCATCTTCTATGTGAACTGCTGTGAGTATAGATGCCTAATGACGGACGGTCGTTCTGACCAATCCGGTCGCGTATGCAAATTAAGACCACTGGCATCCAATGAAATCTCGCGGAATGTCGGAGGTGAGGCGGTGCTATCCATAGATGTACATATCTATGGTGCTATCGGGCTTAAACGCGGTAGTGGGTGTATCCAAAGACCAATCAAATTGAGCGGTACCTAAAAGGTGGGAGTGGTCACCGACGGCCAAAGGTATGTCACCATTGAAACTACTGGCCGATACATTGCATTAACGTATTGAAATTTCGGGGTTAATTCTGAAAATT
This sequence comes from Sinocyclocheilus anshuiensis, assembly GCF_001515605.1. NCBI lineage: Eukaryota > Metazoa > Chordata > Actinopteri > Cypriniformes > Cyprinidae > Sinocyclocheilus > Sinocyclocheilus anshuiensis. The sequence goes on along the minus strand of NW_015536468.1, from coordinate 1,045,252 downwards.
GAGAAAAACAGTATGACGAATGTAGTGGGGTAAATGATACATAAGGAAGTGCATAATAAAATTACGACACACAGATTAAAAAGATTCGCTTTCTATTTGCTTGGAAACGCGTGTGCGTCTCTCTGCCAGATACACACACAAAACGACTTCATTCATGCGTTCGTTACGTCAATTTTCACAAGACGCCCAAAAAGTCTGTTCCTAATTCCTTCATAGAACCACTAAATTTAATAGTTTGTGATGTTTCAGAAAATCACAAAAAGAGGAAAATTTGTATACTAATATAGATTATGACTTATTATGATGATATTAAAATTATGATGCGTTTAAATTGCCCTTATTTTGTCACCTTTTGGATAGACTTTAAATTGTACAAGACAAAACGATTTTAATAAAACATAATATTTAGAACTATCTATATAATATACATAATGAGATAATAATAATTCATTCACAAAATAAAAAAAGTCTTGGACTTAGAAAAGACTAAACTGAACCCTAAAACAGTAAAAAGGTAAAGGCTTTTCACTCATGCACACACACACAGAGAGAGAGAGAGAGAGAGAGAGAGAGAGAGAGTTTAGTGTGCATCTTTTTTCCTCTTGTTCTAAATCATATTGGGAAAATTGTTTGTATTTCTATTAGCTCATATAAGAAGGCAGTAGGTGATCAATGTGAATGTATATAAAATAATATATAAACATATTATAGTCCTTGCATGATTGCATCTAGTCACTAAAGCCTATAAACCTGTAATCTTCCCGTACAATTTATTTGCTCGTGCTGGGGGTACTTCATGGAGAGGTTTGAGAACCACTGCTCTATGGAAATGTGTTTTACCTGTAGAGGGAGCCAAAACACTGACAATAATACATTGACTACTTTCCTCCTTTTTCAAAATCAATACCACTTGTACATAACTGACATAGTCAAATTGAGCAATATAAAATTGAAACAAGATGATTTTACAGATCTGAAAAGCAAAAGACCATTACAACCATTAGCTCTGTAAATATTTATAGTGTGCTTTATTATGC
>NW_015536468.1:1043729-1044147 GCF_001515605.1 Sinocyclocheilus anshuiensis | reverse complement strand
TGTGGTTCATTATGTGAGAAAGCACACAATGTTGCTTTGAGCGATTGCTGTGAACATTCCACATAATTTATTTATACCCACAACCTATTTTGTATATATTAAGTTGTAAGACATCATCCTTTTGAAAAACCTCATAATGATTAACTCAAGACTTGCTTTTACACAAGCTCTTGGCAGATTACAAGACTTCATTATTATAGACCTTGAGTACTGATAAGTTAAACTGGGGAGGTACAGAACATTCTGGTCTCCCATGATCCTGTGAATGGGCAGATGTGCATAGTACAAGACCTTTTACCAAGAGCTTAAAGTTAATCTTTGTTATTTATTAGCTGTTGACATTGCATAACTAATATTTTTATCTGAATTTTCTATTTCTTTTATTATTATTTTATTTAAAAAAAAAAAAAAAAAAAAA